>NW_028127065.1:0-217707 GCF_965231255.1 Vanellus vanellus
GGGCATTTGAAAGGGTTCCAGGAGGCAGTGAGAACCAGCATTACTTTTCCCCGCTGGCACCTTTGCTGTGGCAGCAAAACCTGGACGTTTGTCTTTTTTGCTCCGGAGGTTGCCGAAAGCAAAAACAGGTGCTTTTGAGGATGGAGTCCACAGGAAAGCAGAGAGGGCCAAATTGTCTGTGGCTTTTGAAGAGGTTCCAGGAGGCAATGAGGACCAGCATTACTTTTCCCCGCTGGCACCTTTGCTGTGGCAGCAAAAGCTGGACGTTTGTCTTTTTTGCTCCGGAGGCTGCCGAAAGCGAATACAGGTGCTTTTGAGGATGGAGTCCGCAGGAATGCAGAGAGGGCCAAATTGTCTGGGGCATTTGAAAGGGTTCCAGGAGGCAGTGAGAACCAGCATTACTTTTGCCCGCTGGCACCTTTGCTGTGGCAGCAAAAGCTGGACGTTTGTCTTTTTTCCTCTGGAGGATGCCGAAAGCGAAAACAGGTGCTTTTGAGGATGGAGTCCACAGGAAAGTAGAGAGGGCCAAATTGTCTGGGGCATTTGAAAGGGTTCCAGGAGGCAGTGAGAACCAGCATTACTTTTCCCCGCTGGCACCTTTGATGTGGCAGCAAAAGCTGGACGTTTGTCTTTTTTGCTCCGGAGGTTGCCGAAAGCGAAAACAGGTGCTTTTAAGGATGGAGTCCGCAGGAATGCAGAGAGGGCCAAATTGTCTGGGGCATTTGAAAGGGTTCCAGGAGGCAGTGAGAACCAGCATTACTTTTGCCCGCTGGCACCTTTGCTGTGGCAGCAAAAGCTGGACGTTTGTCTTTTTTCCTCTGGAGGATGCCGAAAGCGAAAACAGGTGCTTTTGAGGATGGAGTCCACAGGAAAGTAGAGAGGGCCAAATTGTCTGGGGCATTTGAAAGGGTTCCAGGAGGCAGTGAGAACCAGCATTACTTTTCCCCGCTGGCACCTTTGATGTGGCAGCAAAAGCTGGACGTTTGTCTTTTTTGCTCCGGAGGTTGCCGAAAGCGAAAACAGGTGCTTTTGAGGATGGAGTCCACAGGAAAGCAGAGAGGGCCAAATTGTCTGTGGCTTTTGAAGAGGTTCCAGGAGGCAATGAGGACCAGCATCACTTTTCCCCGCTGGCACCTTTGCTGTGGCAGCAAAAGCTGGACGTTTGTCTTTTTTGCTCCGGAGGCTGCCGAAAGCGAATACAGGTGCTTTTGAGGATGGAGTCCGCAGGAATGCAGAGAGGGCCAAATTGTCTGGGGCATTTGAAAGGGTTCCAGGAGGCAGTGAGAACCAGCATTACTTTTGCCCGCTGGCACCTTTGCTGTGGCAGCAAAAGCTGGACGTTTGTCTTTTTTCCTCTGGAGGATGCCGAAAGCGAAAACAGGTGCTTTTGAGGATGGAGTCCACAGGAAAGTAGAGAGGGCCAAATTGTCTGGGGCATTTGAAAGGGTTCCAGGAGGCAGTGAGAACCAGCATTACTTTTCCCCGCTGGCACCTTTGATGTGGCAGCAAAAGCTGGACGTTTGTCTTTTTTGCTCCGGAGGTTGCCGAAAGCGAAAACAGGTGCTTTTAAGGATGGAGTCCGCAGGAAAGCAGAGAGGGCCAAATTGTCTGGGGCATTTGAAGAGGTTCCAGGAGGCAAGGAGGACCAGCATCACTTTTCCCCGCTGGCACCTTTGCTGTGGCAGCAAAACCTGGACGTTTGTCTTTTTTGCTCCGGAGGTTGCCGAAAGCGAAAACAGGTGCTTTTGAGGATGGAGTCCGCAGGAAAGCAGAGAGGGCCAAATTGTCTGTGGCATTTGAAGAGGTTCCAGGAGGCAATGAGGACCAGCATTACTTTTCCCCGCTGGCACCTTTGCTGTGTCAGCAAAACCTGGACGTTTGTATTTTTTGCTCCGGAGGTTGCCGAAAGCGAAAACAGGTGCTTTTGAGGATGGAGTCCGCAGGAAAGCAGAGAGGGCCAAATTGTCTGGGGCATTTGAAAGGGTTCCAGGAGGCAGTGAGAACCAGCATTACTTTTCCCCGCTGGCACCTTTGCTGTGGCAGCAAAACCTGGACGTTTGTCTTTTTTGCTCCGGAGGTTGCCGAAAGCAAAAACAGGTGCTTTTGAGGATGGAGTCCACAGGAAAGCAGAGAGGGCCAAATTGTCTGTGGCTTTTGAAGAGGTTCCAGGAGGCAATGAGGACCAGCATTACTTTTCCCCGCTGGCACCTTTGCTGTGGCAGCAAAAGCTGGACGTTTGTCTTTTTTGCTCCGGAGGCTGCCGAAAGCGAATACAGGTGCTTTTGAGGATGGAGTCCGCAGGAAAGCAGAGAGGGCCAAATTGTCTGGGGCATTTGAAAGGGTTCCAGGAGGCAGTGAGAACCAGCATTACTTTTGCCCGCTGGCACCTTTGCTGTGGCAGCAAAAGCTGGACGTTTGTCTTTTTTGCTCTGGAGGACGCCGAAAGCGAAAACAGGTGCTTTTGAGGATGGAGTCTGCAGGAAAGTAGAGAGGGCCAAATTGTCTGTGACATTTGAAAGGGTTCCAGGAGGCAGTGAGAACCAGCATTACTTTTCCCTGCTGGCACCTTTGCTGTGGCAGCAAAAGCTGGACGTTTGTCTTTTTTGCTCCGGAGGTTGCCGAAAGCGAAAACAGGTGCTTTTGAGGATGGAGTCCGCAGGAAAGCAGAGAGGGCCAAATTGTGTGGTGCATTTGAAAGGGTTCCAGGAGGCAGTGAGAACCAGCATTACTTTTCCCCGCTGGCACCTTTGCTGTGGCAGCAAAAGCTGGACGTTTGTCTTTTTTGCTCTGGAGGCTGCCGAAAGCGAAAACAGGTGCTTTTGAGGATGGAGTCCGCAGGAAAGCAGAGAGGGCCAAATTGTCTGTGGCATTTGAAGAGGTTCCAGGAGGCAATGAGGACCAGCATCACTTTTCCCCGCTGGCACCTTTGCTGTGGCAGCAAAACCTGGACGTTTGTCTTTTTTGCTCCGGAGGTTGCCGAAAGCGAAAACAGGTGCTTTTGAGGATGGAGTCCGCAGGAAAGCAGAGAGGGCCAAATTGTCTGGGGCATTTGAAAGGGTTCCAGGAGGCAGTGAGAACCAGCATTACTTTTCCCCGCTGGCACCTTTGCTGTGGTAGCAAAACCTGGACGTTTGTCTTTTTTGCTCCGGAGTTTGCCGAAAGCAAAAACAGGTGCTTTTGAGGATGGAGTCCACAGGAAAGCAGAGAGGGCCAAATTGTCTGTGGCTTTTGAAGAGGTTCCAGGAGGCAATGAGGACCAGCATTACTTTTCCCCGCTGGCACCTTTGCTGTGGCAGCAAAAGCTGGACGTTTGTCTTTTTTGCTCTGGAGGCTGCCGAAAGCGAAAATAGGTGCTTTTGAGGATGGAGTCCGCAGGAAAGCAGAGAGGGCCAAATTGTCTGGGGCATTTGAAAGGGTTCCAGGAGGCAGTGAGAACCAGCATTACTTTTCCCCGCTGGCACCTTTGCTGTGGCAGCAAAAGCTGGACGTTTGTCTTTTTTGCTCCTGAGGATGCCGAAAGTGAAAACAGGTGCTTTTGAGGATGGAGTCCGCAGGAAAGCAGAGAGGGCCAAATTGTCTGTGGTATTTGAAGAGGTTCCAGGAGGCAATGAGGACCAGAATCACTTTTCCCCGCTGGCACCTTTGCTGTGGCAGCAAATCCTGGACGTTTGTCTTTTTTGCTCCGGAGGTTGCCGAAAGCGAAAACAGGTGCTTTTGAGGATGGAGTCCGCAGGAAAGCAGAGAGGGCCAAATTGTCTGGGGCATTTGAAAGGGTTCCAGGAGGCAGTGAGAACCAGCATTACTTTTCCCCGCTGGCACCTTTGCTTTGGCAGCAAAACCTGGACGTTTGTCTTTTTTACTCCGGAGGTTGCCGAAAGCAAAAACAGGTGCTTTTGAGGATGGAGTCCGCAGGAAAGCAGAGAGGGCCAAATTGTCTGGGGCATTTGAAAGAGTTCCAGGAGGCAGTGAGAACCAGCATTACTTTTCCCGGCTGGCACCTTTGCTGTGGCAGCATAAGCTGGACGTTTGTCTTATTTGCTCCTGAGGATGCCGAAAGCGAAAACAGGTGCTTTTGAGGATGGAGTCCGCAGGAAAGCAGAGAGGGCCAAATTGTCTGTGGCATTTGAAGAGGTTCCAGGAGGCAATGAGGACCAGCATCACTTTTCCCCGCTGGCACCTTTGCTGTGGCAGCAAAAGCTGGACGTTTGTCTTTTTTGCTCCGGAGGCTGCCGAAAGCGAAAACAGGTGCTTTTGAGGATGGAGTCCGCAGGAAAGCAGAGAGGGCCAAATTGTCTGGGGCATTTGAAAGGGTTCCAGGAGGCAGTGAGAACCAGCATTACTTTTCCCCGCTGGCACCTTTGCTGTGGCAGCAAAACCTGGACGTTTGTCTTTTTTGCTCCGGAGGTTGCCGAAAGCAAAAACAGGTGCTTTTGAGGATGGAGTCCACAGGAAAGCAGAGAGGGCCAAATTGTCTGTGGCTTTTGAAGAGGTTCCAGGAGGCAATGAGGACCAGCATTACTTTTGCCCGCTGGCACCTTTGCTGTGGCAGCAAAAGCTGGACGTTTGTCTTTTTTGCTCCGGAGGCTGCCGAAAGCGAAAACAGGTGCTTTTGAGGATGGAGTCCGCAGGAAAGTAGAGAGGGCCAAATTGTCTGGGGCATTTGAAAGGGTTCCAGGAGGCAGTGAGAACCAGCATTACTTTTCCCCGCTGGCACCTTTGCTGTGGCAGCAAAAGCTGGACGTTTGTCTTTTTTGCTCCGGAGGTTGCCGAAAGCGAAAACAGGTGCTTTTGAGGATGGAGTCCGCAGGAAAGCAGAGAGGGCCAAATTGTCTGGGGCATTTGAAGAGGTTCCAGGAGGCAATGAGGACCAGCATCACTTTTCCCCGCTGGCACCTTTGCTGTGGCAGCAAAACCTGGACGTTTGTCTTTTTTGCTCCGGAGGCTGCCGAAAGCGAAAACAGGTCCTTTTAAGGATGGAGTCCACAGGAAAGCAGAGAGGGCCAAATTTTCTGTGGCTTTTGAAGAGGTTCCAGGAGGCAAGGAGGACCAGCATTACTTTTCCCCGCTGGCACCTTTGCTGTGGCAGCAAAAGCTGGACGTTTGTCTTTTTTGCTTCTGAGGTTGCCGAAAGCGAAAACAGGTGCTTTTGAGGATGGAGTCCGCAGGAAAGCAGAGAGGGCCAAATTGTCTGTGGCATTTGAAGAGGTTCCAGGAGGCAATGAGGACCAGCATCACTTTTCCCCGCTGGCACCTTTGCTGTGGCAGCAAATCCTGGACGTTTGTCTTTTTTGCTCCGGAGGTTGCCGAAAGCGAATACAGGTGCTTTTGAGGATGGAGTCCGCAGGAAAGCAGAGAGGGCCAAATTGTCTGGGGCATTTGAAAGGGTTCCAGGAGGCAGTGAGAACCAGCATTACTTTTGCCCGCTGGCACCTTTGCTGTGGTAGCAAAACCTGGACGTTTGTCTTTTTTGCTCCGGAGTTTGCCGAAAGCAAAAACAGGTGCTTTTGAGGATGGAGTCCACAGGAAAGCAGAGAGGGCCAAATTGTCTGTGGCTTTTGAAGAGGTTCCAGGAGGCAATGAGGACCAGCATTACTTTTCCCCGCTGGCACCTTTGCTGTGGCAGCAAAAGCTGGACGTTTGTCTTTTTTGCTCTGGAGGCTGCCGAAAGCGAAAATAGGTGCTTTTGAGGATGGAGTCCGCAGGAAAGCAGAGAGGGCCAAATTGTCTGGGGCATTTGAAAGGGTTCCAGGAGGCAGTGAGAACCAGCATTACTTTTCCCCGCTGGCACCTTTGCTGTGGCAGCAAAAGCTGGACGTTTGTCTTTTTTGCTCCTGAGGATGCCGAAAGTGAAAACAGGTGCTTTTGAGGATGGAGTCCGCAGGAAAGCAGAGAGGGCCAAATTGTCTGTGGTATTTGAAGAGGTTCCAGGAGGCAATGAGGACCAGAATCACTTTTCCCCGCTGGCACCTTTGCTGTGGCAGCAAATCCTGGACGTTTGTCTTTTTTGCTCCGGAGGTTGCCGAAAGCGAAAACAGGTGCTTTTGAGGATGGAGTCCGCAGGAAAGCAGAGAGGGCCAAATTGTCTGGGGCATTTGAAAGGGTTCCAGGAGGCAGTGAGAACCAGCATTACTTTTCCCCGCTGGCACCTTTGCTTTGGCAGCAAAACCTGGACGTTTGTCTTTTTTACTCCGGAGGTTGCCGAAAGCAAAAACAGGTGCTTTTGAGGATGGAGTCCGCAAAAAAGCAGAGAGGGCCAAATTGTCTGGGGCATTTGAAAGAGTTCCAGGAGGCAGTGAGAACCAGCATTACTTTTCCCGGCTGGCACCTTTGCTGTGGCAGCATAAGCTGGACGTTTGTCTTATTTGCTCCTGAGGATGCCGAAAGCGAAAACAGGTGCTTTTGAGGATGGAGTCCGCAGGAAAGCAGAGAGGGCCAAATTGTCTGTGGCATTTGAAGAGGTTCCAGGAGGCAATGAGGACCAGCATCACTTTTCCCCGCTGGCACCTTTGCTGTGGCAGCAAAAGCTGGACGTTTGTCTTTTTTGCTCCGGAGGCTGCCGAAAGCGAAAACAGGTGCTTTTGAGGATGGAGTCCGCAGGAAAGCAGAGAGGGCCAAATTGTCTGGGGCATTTGAAAGGGTTCCAGGAGGCAGTGAGAACCAGCATTACTTTTCCCCGCTGGCACCTTTGCTGTGGCAGCAAAACCTGGACGTTTGTCTTTTTTGCTCCGGAGGTTGCCGAAAGCAAAAACAGGTGCTTTTGAGGATGGAGTCCACAGGAAAGCAGAGAGGGCCAAATTGTCTGTGGCTTTTGAAGAGGTTCCAGGAGGCAATGAGGACCAGCATTACTTTTGCCCGCTGGCACCTTTGCTGTGGCAGCAAAAGCTGGACGTTTGTCTTTTTTGCTCCGGAGGCTGCCGAAAGCGAAAACAGGTGCTTTTGAGGATGGAGTCCGCAGGAAAGTAGAGAGGGCCAAATTGTCTGGGGCATTTGAAAGGGTTCCAGGAGGCAGTGAGAACCAGCATTACTTTTCCCCGCTGGCACCTTTGCTGTGGCAGCAAAAGCTGGACGTTTGTCTTTTTTGCTCCGGAGGTTGCCGAAAGCGAAAACAGGTGCTTTTGAGGATGGAGTCCGCAGGAAAGCAGAGAGGGCCAAATTGTCTGGGGCATTTGAAGAGGTTCCAGGAGGCAATGAGGACCAGCATCACTTTTCCCCGCTGGCACCTTTGCTGTGGCAGCAAAACCTGGACGTTTGTCTTTTTTGCTCCGGAGGCTGCCGAAAGCGAAAACAGGTCCTTTTAAGGATGGAGTCCACAGGAAAGCAGAGAGGGCCAAATTTTCTGTGGCTTTTGAAGAGGTTCCAGGAGGCAAGGAGGACCAGCATTACTTTTCCCCGCTGGCACCTTTGCTGTGGCAGCAAAAGCTGGACGTTTGTCTTTTTTGCTCTGGAGGCTGCCGAAAGCGAATACAGGTGCTTTTGAGGATGGAGTCCGCAGGAAAGCAGAGAGGGCCAAATTGTCTGGGGCATTTGAAAGGGTTCCAGGAGGCAGTGAGAACCGGCATTACTTTTCCCCGCTGGCACCTTTGCTGTGGCAGCAAAACCTGGACGTTTGTCTTTTTTGCATCTGAGGTTGCCGAAAGCGAAAACAGGTGCTTTTGAGGATGGAGTCCGCAGGAAAGCAGAGAGGGCCAAATTGTCTGTGGCATTTGAAGAGGTTCCAGGAGGCAATGAGGACCAGAATCACTTTTCCCCGCTGGCACCTTTGCTGTGGCAGCAAATCCTGGACGTTTGTCTTTTTTGCTCCGGAGGTTGCCGAAAGCGAAAACAGGTGCTTTTGAGGATGGAGTCCGCAGGAAAGCAGAGAGGGCCAAATTGTCTGGGGCATTTGAAAGGGTTCCAGGAGGCAGTGAGAACCAGCATTACTTTTCCCCGCTGGCACCTTTGCTTTGGCAGCAAAAGCTGGACGTTTGTCTTTTTTGCTCCGGAGGTTGCCGAAAGCGAAAACAGGTGCTTTTGAGGATGGAGTCCGCAGGAAAGCAGAGAGGGCCAAATTGTCTGGGGCATTTGAAAGGGTTCCAGGAGGCAGTGAGAACCAGCATTACTTTTCCCCGCTGGCACCTTTGCTGTGGCAGCAAAACCTGGACGTTTGTCTTTTTTTCTCCGGAGTTTGCCGAAAGCAAAAACAGGTGCTTTTGAGGATGGAGTCCACAGGAAAGCAGAGAGGGCCAAATTGTCTGTGGCTTTTGAAGAGGTTCCAGGAGGCAATGAGGACCAGCATTACTTTTCCCCGCTGGCACCTTTGCTGTGGCAGCAAAAGCTGGACGTTTGTCTTTTTTGCTCCGGAGGCTGCCGAAAGCGAATACAGGTGCTTTTGAGGATGGAGTCCGCAGGAATGCAGAGAGGGCCAAATTGTCTGGGGCATTTGAAAGGGTTCCAGGAGGCAGTGAGAACCAGCATTACTTTTGCCCGCTGGCACCTTTGCTGTGGCAGCAAAAGCTGGACGTTTGTCTTTTTTCCTCTGGAGGATGCCGAAAGCGAAAAGAGGTGCTTTTGAGGATGGAGTCCACAGGAAAGTAGAGAGGGCCAAATTGTCTGGGGCATTTGAAAGGGTTCCAGGAGGCAGTGAGAACCAGCATTACTTTTCCCCGCTGGCACCTTTGATGTGGCAGCAAAAGCTGGACGTTTGTCTTTTTTGCTCCGGAGGTTGCCGAAAGCGAAAACAGGTGCTTTTAAGGATGGAGTCCGCAGGAAAGCAGAGAGGGCCAAATTGTCTGGGGCATTTGAAGAGGTTCCAGGAGGCAAGGAGGACCAGCATCACTTTTCCCCGCTGGCACCTTTGCTGTGGCAGCAAAACCTGGACGTTTGTCTTTTTTGCTCCGGAGGTTGCCGAAAGCGAAAACAGGTGCTTTTGAGGATGGAGTCCGCAGGAAAGCAGAGAGGGCCAAATTGTCTGTGGCATTTGAAGAGGTTCCAGGAGGCAATGAGGACCAGCATTACTTTTCCCCGCTGGCACCTTTGCTGTGGCAGCAAAAGCTGGACGTTTGTCTTTTTTGCTCCGGAGGCTGCCGAAAGCGAATACAGGTGCTTTTGAGGATGGAGTCCGCAGGAAAGCAGAGAGGGCCAAATTGTCTGGGGCATTTGAAAGGGTTCCAGGAGGCAGTGAGAACCAGCATTACTTTTGCCCGCTGGCACCTTTGCTGTGGCAGCAAAAGCTGGACGTTTGTCTTTTTTGCTCTGGAGGACGCCGAAAGCGAAAACAGGTGCTTTTGAGGATGGAGTCTGCAGGAAAGTAGAGAGGGCCAAATTGTCTGTGACATTTGAAAGGGTTCCAGGAGGCAGTGAGAACCAGCATTACTTTTCCCTGCTGGCACCTTTGCTGTGGCAGCAAAAGCTGGACGTTTGTCTTTTTTGCTCCGGAGGTTGCCGAAAGCGAATACAGGTGCTTTTGAGGATGGAGTCCGCAGGAAAGCAGAGAGGGCCAAATTGTCTGGGGCATTTGAAAGGGTTCCAGGAGGCAGTGAGAACCAGCATTACTTTTGCCCGCTGGCACCTTTGCTGTGGCAGCAAAAGCTGGACGTTTGTCTTTTTTGCTCTGGAGGACGCCGAAAGCGAAAACAGGTGCTTTTGAGGATGGAGTCTGCAGGAAAGTAGAGAGGGCCAAATTGTCTGTGACATTTGAAAGGGTTCCAGGAGGCAGTGAGAACCAGCATTACTTTTCCCTGCTGGCACCTTTGCTGTGGCAGCAAAAGCTGGACGTTTGTCTTTTTTGCTCCGGAGGTTGCCGAAAGCGAAAACAGGTGCTTTTGAGGATGGAGTCCGCAGGAAAGCAGAGAGGGCCAAATTGTCTGGGGCATTTGAAAGGGTTCCAGGAGGCAGTGAGAACCAGCATTACTTTTCCCCGCTGGCACCTTTGCTGTGGCAGCAAAACCTGGACGTTTGTCTTTTTTGCTCCGGAGGTTGCCGAAAGCAAAAACAGGTGCTTTTGAGGATGGAGTCCACAGGAAAGCAGAGAGGGCCAAATTGTCTGTGGCTTTTGAAGAGGTTCCAGGAGGCAATGAGGACCAGCATTACTTTTCCCCGCTGGCACCTTTGCTGTGGCAGCAAAAGCTGGACGTTTGTCTTTTTTGCTCCGGAGGCTGCCGAAAGTGAAAACAGGTGCTTTTGAGGATGGAGTCCGCAGGAAAGCAGAGAGGGCCAAATTGTCTGGGGCATTTGAAAGGGTTCCAGGAGGCAGTGAGAACCAGCATTACTTTTGCCCGCTGGCACCTTTGCTGTGGCAGCAAAAGCTGGACGTTTGTCTTTTTTGCTCTGGAGGCTGCCGAAAGCGAAAACAGGTGCTTTTGAGGATGGAGTCCGCAGGAAAGCAGAGAGGGCCAAATTGTCTGTGGCATTTGAAGAGGTTCCAGGAGGCAATGAGGACCAGCATCACTTTTCCCCGCTGGCACCTTTGCTGTGGCAGCAAAACCTGGACGTTTGTCTTTTTTGCTCAGGAGGTTGCCGAAAGCAAAAACAGGTGCTTTTGAGGATGGAGTCCGCAGGAAAGCAGAGAGGGCCAAATTGTCTGGGGCATTTGAAAGGGTTCCAGGAGGCAGTGAGAACCAGCATTACTTTTCCCCGCTGGCACCTTTGCTGTGGTAGCAAAACCTGGACGTTTGTCCTTTTTGCTCCGGAGTTTGCCGAAAGCAAAAACAGGTGCTTTTGAGGATGGAGTCCACAGGAAAGCAGAGAGGGCCAAATTGTCTGTGGCTTTTGAAGAGGTTCCAGGAGGCAATGAGGACCAGCATTACTTTTCCCCGCTGGCACCTTTGCTGTGGCAGCAAAAGCTGGACGTTTGTCTTTTTTGCTCTGGAGGCTGCCGAAAGCGAAAATAGGTGCTTTTGAGGATGGAGTCCGCAGGAAAGCAGAGAGGGCCAAATTGTCTGGGGCATTTGAAAGGGTTCCAGGAGGCAGTGAGAACCAGCATTACTTTTCCCCGCTGGCACCTTTGCTGTGGCAGCAAAAGCTGGACGTTTGTCTTTTTTGCTCCTGAGGATGCCGAAAGTGAAAACAGGTGCTTTTGAGGATGGAGTCCGCAGGAAAGCAGAGAGGGCCAAATTGTCTGTGGTATTTGAAGAGGTTCCAGGAGGCAATGAGGACCAGAATCACTTTTCCCCGCTGGCACCTTTGCTGTGGCAGCAAATCCTGGACGTTTGTCTTTTTTGCTCCGGAGGTTGCCGAAAGCGAAAACAGGTGCTTTTGAGGATGGAGTCCGCAGGAAAGCAGAGAGGGCCAAATTGTCTGGGGCATTTGAAAGGGTTCCAGGAGGCAGTGAGAACCAGCATTACTTTTCCCCGCTGGCACCTTTGCTTTGGCAGCAAAACCTGGACGTTTGTCTTTTTTACTCCGGAGGTTGCCGAAAGCAAAAACAGGTGCTTTTGAGGATGGAGTCCGCAGGAAAGCAGAGAGGGCCAAATTGTCTGGGGCATTTGAAAGAGTTCCAGGAGGCAGTGAGAACCAGCATTACTTTTCCCGGCTGGCACCTTTGCTGTGGCAGCATAAGCTGGACGTTTGTCTTATTTGCTCCTGAGGATGCCGAAAGCGAAAACAGGTGCTTTTGAGGATGGAGTCCGCAGGAAAGCAGAGAGGGCCAAATTGTCTGTGGCATTTGAAGAGGTTCCAGGAGGCAATGAGGACCAGCATCACTTTTCCCCGCTGGCACCTTTGCTGTGGCAGCAAAAGCTGGACGTTTGTCTTTTTTGCTCCGGAGGCTGCCGAAAGCGAAAACAGGTGCTTTTGAGGATGGAGTCCGCAGGAAAGCAGAGAGGGCCAAATTGTCTGTGGCTTTTGAAGAGGTTCCAGGAGGCAATGAGGACCAGCATTACTTTTGCCCGCTGGCACCTTTGCTGTGGCAGCAAAAGCTGGACGTTTGTCTTTTTTGCTCCGGAGGCTGCCGAAAGCGAAAACAGGTGCTTTTGAGGATGGAGTCCGCAGGAAAGTAGAGAGGGCCAAATTGTCTGGGGCATTTGAAAGGGTTCCAGGAGGCAGTGAGAACCAGGATTACTTTTCCCCGCTGGCACCTTTGCTGTGGCAGCAAAAGCTGGACGTTTGTCTTTTTTGCTCCGGAGGTTGCCGAAAGCGAAAACAGGTGCTTTTGAGGATGGAGTCCGCAGGAAAGCAGAGAGGGCCAAATTGTCTGGGGCATTTGAAGAGGTTCCAGGAGGCAATGAGGACCAGCATCACTTTTCCCCGCTGGCACCTTTGCTGTGGCAGCAAAACCTGGACGTTTGTCTTTTTTGCTCCGGAGGCTGCCGAAAGCGAAAACAGGTCCTTTTAAGGATGGAGTCCGCAGGAAAGCAGAGAGGGCCAAATTGTCTGGGGCATTTGAAAGGGTTCCAGGAGGCAGTGAGAACCAGCATTACTTTTCCCCGCTGGCACCTTTGCTGTGGCAGCAAAACCTGGACGTTTGTCTTTTTTGCTCCGGAGGTTGCCGAAACCAAAAACAGGTGCTTTTGAGGATGGAGTCCACAGGAAAGCAGAGAGGGCCAAATTTTCTGTGGCTTTTGAAGAGGTTCCAGGAGGCAAGGAGGACCAGCATTACTTTTCCCCGCTGGCACCTTTGCTGTGGCAGCAAAAGCTGGACGTTTGTCTTTTTTGCTCTGGAGGCTGCCGAAAGCGAAAATAGGTGCTTTTGAGGATGGAGTCCGCAGGAAAGCAGAGAGGGCCAAATTGTCTGGGGCATTTGAAAGGGTTCCAGGAGGCAGTGAGAACCAGCATCACTTTTCCCTGCTGGCACCTTTGCTGTGGCAGCAAAAGCTGGACGTTTGTCTTTTTTGCTCCGGAGGTTGCCGAAAGCGAAAACAGGTGCTTTTGAGGATGGAGTCCGCAGGAAAGCAGAGAGGGCCAAATTGTCTGGGGCATTTGAAAGGGTTCCAGGAGGCAGTGAGAACCAGCATTACTTTTCCCCGCTGGCACCTTTGCTGTGGCAGCAAAAGCTGGACGTTTGTCTTTTTTTCTCCGGAGTTTGCCGAAAGCAAAAACAGGTGCTTTTGAGGATGGAGTCCACAGGAAAGCAGAGAGGGCCAAATTGTCTGTGGCTTTTGAAGAGGTTCCAGGAGGCAATGAGGACCAGCATTACTTTTCCCCGCTGGCACCTTTGCTGTGGCAGCAAAAGCTGGACGTTTGTCTTTTTTGCTCCGGAGGCTGCCGAAAGCGAATACAGGTGCTTTTGAGGATGGAGTCCGCAGGAAAGCAGAGAGGGCCAAATTGTCTGGGGCATTTGAAAGGGTTCCAGGAGGCAGTGAGAACCAGCATTACTTTTCCCCGCTGGCACCTTTGCTGTGGCAGCAAAAGCTGGATGTTTGTCTTTTTTGCTCCGGAGGTTGCCGAAAGCGAAAACAGGTGCTTTTGAGGATGGAGTCCGCAGGAAAGCAGAGAGGGCCAAATTGTCTGGGGCATTTGAAGAGGTTCCAGGAGGCAATGAGGACCAGCATCACTTTTCCCCGCTGGCACCTTTGCTGTGGCAGCAAAACCTGGACGTTTGTCTTTTTTGCTCCGGAGGTTGCCGAAAGCGAAAACAGGTGCTTTTGAGGATGGAGTCCGCAAGAAAGCAGAGAGGGCCAAATTGTCTGGGGCATTTGAAAGGGTTCCAGGAGGCAGTGAGAACCAGCATTACTTTTGCCCGCTGGCACCTTTGCTGTGGCAGCAAAACCTGGACGTTTGTCTTTTTTGCTCCGGAGTTGCCGAAAGCAAAAACAGGTGCTTTTGAGGATGGAGTCCACAGGAAAGCAGAGAGGGCCAAATTGTCTGTGGCTTTTGAAGAGGTTCCAGGAGGCAATGAGGACACGCATTACTTTTCCCCGCTGGCACCTTTGCTGTGGCAGCAAAAGCTGGACGTTTGTCTTTTTTGCTCTGGAGGCTGCCGAAAGCGAAAATAGGTGCTTTTGAGGATGGAGTCCGCAGGAAAGCAGAGAGGGCCAAATTGTCTGGGGCATTTGAAAGGGTTCCAGGAGGCAGTGAGAACCAGCATTACTTTTCCCCGCTGGCACCTTTGCTGTGGCAGCAAAAGCTGGACGTTTGTCTTTTTTGCTCCTGAGGTTGCCGAAAGCGAAAACAGGTGCTTTTGAGGATGGAGTCCGCAGGAAAGCAGAGAGGGCCAAATTGTCTGTGGCATTTGAAGAGGTTCCAGGAGGCAATGAGGACCAGCATCACTTTTCCCCGCTGGCACCTTTGCTGTGGCAGCAAAACCTGGACGTTTGTCTTTTTTGCTCCGGAGGTTGCCGAAAGCGAAAACAGGTGCTTTTGAGGATGGAGTCCGCAGGAAAGCAGAGAGGGCCAAATTGTCTGGGGCATTTGAAAGGGTTCCAGGAGGCAGTGAGAACCAGCATTACTTTTCCCCGCTGGCACCTTTGCTGTGGCAGCAAAAGCTGGACGTTTGTCTTTTTTGCTCTGGAGGATGCCGAAAGCGAAAACAGGTGCTTTTGAGGATGGAGTCCGCAGGAAAGTAGAGAGGGCCAAACTGTCTGTGGCATTTGAAAGGGTTCCAGGAGGCAGTGAGAACCAGCATTACTTTTCCCCGCTGGCACCTTTGCTGTGGCAGCAAAAGCTGGACGTTTGTCTTTTTTGCTCTGGAGGCTGCCGAAAGCGAAAACAGGTGCTTTTGAGGATGGAGTCCGCAGGAAAGCAGAGAGGGCCAAATTGTCTGGGGCATTTGAAAGGGTTCCAGGAGGCAGTGAGAACCAGCATTACTTTTCCCCGCTGGCACCTTTGCTGTGGCAGCAAAAGCTGGACGTTTGTCTTTTTTGCTCCTGAGGATGCCGAAAGTGAAAACAGGTGCTTTTGAGGATGGAGTCCGCAGGAAAGCAGAGAGGGCCAAATTGTCTGTGGTATTTGAAGAGGTTCCAGGAGGCAATGAGGACCAGAATCACTTTTCCCCGCTGGCACCTTTGCTGTGGCAGCAAATCCTGGACGTTTGTCTTTTTTGCTCCGGAGGTTGCCGAAAGCGAAAACAGGTGCTTTTGAGGATGGAGTCCGCAGGAAAGCAGAGAGGGCCAAATTGTCTGGGGCATTTGAAAGGGTTCCAGGAGGCAGTGAGAACCAGCATTACTTTTCCCCGCTGGCACCTTTGCTTTGGCAGCAAAACCTGGACGTTTGTCTTTTTTACTCCGGAGGTTGCCGAAAGCAAAAACAGGTGCTTTTGAGGATGGAGTCCGCAGGAAAGCAGAGAGGGCCAAATTGTCTGGGGCATTTGAAAGAGTTCCAGGAGGCAGTGAGAACCAGCATTACTTTTCCCGGCTGGCACCTTTGCTGTGGCAGCATAAGCTGGACGTTTGTCTTATTTGCTCCTGAGGATGCCGAAAGCGAAAACAGGTGCTTTTGAGGATGGAGTCCACAGGAAAGCAGAGAGGGCCAAATTGTCTGTGGCTTTTGAAGAGGTTCCAGGAGGCAATGAGGACCAGCATTACTTTTGCCCGCTGGCACCTTTGCTGTGGCAGCAAAAGCTGGACGTTTGTCTTTTTTGCTCCGGAGGCTGCCGAAAGCGAAAACAGGTGCTTTTGAGGATGGAGTCCGCAGGAAAGTAGAGAGGGCCAAATTGTCTGGGGCATTTGAAAGGGTTCCAGGAGGCAGTGAGAACCAGCATTACTTTTCCCCGCTGGCACCTTTGCTGTGGCAGCAAAAGCTGGACGTTTGTCTTTTTTGCTCCGGAGGTTGCCGAAAGCGAAAACAGGTGCTTTTGAGGATGGAGTCCGCAGGAAAGCAGAGAGGGCCAAATTGTCTGGGGCATTTGAAGAGGTTCCAGGAGGCAATGAGGACCAGCATCACTTTTCCCCGCTGGCACCTTTGCTGTGGCAGCAAAACCTGGACGTTTGTTTTTTTTGCTCCGGAGGCTGCCGAAAGCGAAAACAGGTCCTTTTGAGGATGGAGTCCGCAGGAAAGCAGAGAGGGCCAAATTGTCTGGGGCATTTGAAAGGGTTCCAGGAGGCAGTGAGAACCAGCATTACTTTTCCCCGCTGGCACCTTTGCTGTGGCAGCAAAACCTGGACGTTTGTCTTTTTTGCTCCGGAGGTTGCCGAAACCAAAAACAGGTGCTTTTGAGGATGGAGTCCACAGGAAAGCAGAGAGGGCCAAATTTTCTGTGGCTTTTGAAGAGGTTCCAGGAGGCAAGGAGGACCAGCATTACTTTTCCCCGCTGGCACCTTTGCTGTGGCAGCAAAAGCTGGACGTTTGTCTTTTTTGCTCTGGAGGCTGCCGAAAGCGAAAATAGGTGCTTTTGAGGATGGAGTCCGCAGGAAAGCAGAGAGGGCCAAATTGTCTGGGGCATTTGAAAGGGTTCCAGGAGGCAGTGAGAACCAGCATCACTTTTCCCTGCTGGCACCTTTGCTGTGGCAGCAAAAGCTGGACGTTTGTCTTTTTTGCTCCGGAGGTTGCCGAAAGCGAAAACAGGTGCTTTTGAGGATGGAGTCCGCAGGAAAGCAGAGAGGGCCAAATTGTCTGGGGCATTTGAAAGGGTTCCAGGAGGCAGTGAGAACCAGCATTACTTTTGCCCGCTGGCACCTTTGCTGTGGCAGCAAAAGCTGGACGTTTGTCTTTTTTGCTCTGGAGGATGCCGAAAGCGAAAACAGGTGCTTTTGAGGATGGAGTCTGCAGGAAAGTAGAGAGGGCCAAATTGTCTGTGGCATTTGAAAGGGTTCCAGGAGGCAGTGAGAACCAGCATTACTTTTCCCCGCTGGCACCTTTGCTGTGGCAGCAAAAGCTGGACGTTTGTCTTTTTTGCTCCGGAGGCTGCCGAAAGCGAATACAGGTGCTTTTGAGGATGGAGTCCGCAGGAAAGCAGAGAGGGCCAAATTGTCTGGGGCATTTGAAAGGGTTCCAGGAGGCAGTGAGAACCAGCATTACTTTTCCCCGCTGGCACCTTTGCTGTGGCAGCAAAAGCTGGATGTTTGTCTTTTTTGCTCCGGAGGTTGCCGAAAGCGAAAACAGGTGCTTTTGAGGATGGAGTCCGCAGGAAAGCAGAGAGGGCCAAATTGTCTGTGGCATTTGAAAGGGTTCCAGGAGGCAGTGAGAACCAGCATTACTTTTGCCCGCTGGCACCTTTGCTGTGGCAGCAAAACCTGGACGTTTGTCTTTTTTGCTCCGGAGTTGCCGAAAGCAAAAACAGGTGCTTTTGAGGATGGAGTCCACAGGAAAGCAGAGAGGGCCAAATTGTCTGTGGCTTTTGAAGAGGTTCCAGGAGGCAATGAGGACACGCATTACTTTTCCCCGCTGGCACCTTTGCTGTGGCAGCAAAAGCTGGACGTTTGTCTTTTTTGCTCTGGAGGCTGCCGAAAGCGAAAATAGGTGCTTTTGAGGATGGAGTCCGCAGGAAAGCAGAGAGGGCCAAATTGTCTGGGGCATTTGAAAGGGTTCCAGGAGGCAGTGAGAACCAGCATTACTTTTCCCCGCTGGCACCTTTGCTGTGGCAGCAAAAGCTGGACGTTTGTCTTTTTTGCTCCTGAGGATGCCGAAAGTGAAAACAGGTGCTTTTGAGGATGGAGTCCGCAGGAAAGCAGAGAGGGCCAAATTGTCTGTGGCTTTTGAAGAGGTTCCAGGAGGCAATGAGGACCAGCATTACTTTTCCCCGCTGGCACCTTTGCTGTGGCAGCAAAAGCTGGACGTTTGTCTTTTTTGCTCCGGAGGCTGCCGAAAGCGAATACAGGTGCTTTTGAGGATGGAGTCCGCAGGAAAGCAGAGAGGGCCAAATTGTCTGGGGCATTTGAAAGGGTTCCAGGAGGCAGTGAGAACCAGCATTACTTTTGCCCGCTGGCACCTTTGCTGTGGCAGCAAAAGCTGGACGTTTGTCTTTTTTGCTCTGGAGGATGTTGAAAGCGAAAACAGGTGCTTTTGAGGATGGAGTCCGCAGGAAAGTAGAGAGGGCCAAATTGTCTGGGGCATTTGAAAGGGTTCCAGGAGGCAGTGAGAACCAGCATTACTTTTCCCCGCTGGCACCTTTGCTGTGGCAGCAAAAGCTGGACGTTTGTCTTTTTTGCTCCTGAGGTTGCCGAAAGCGAAAACAGGTGCTTTTGAGGATGGAGTCCGCAGGAAAGCAGAGAGGGCCAAATTGTCTGTGGCATTTGAAGAGGTTCCAGGAGGCAATGAGGACCAGCATCACTTTTCCCCGCTGGCACCTTTGCTGTGGCAGCAAAAGCTGGACGTTTGTCTTTTTTGCTCCGGAGGTTGCCGAAAGCGAAAACAGGTGCTTTTGAGGATGGAGTCCGCAGGAAAGCAGAGAGGGCCAAATTGTCTGGGGCATTTGAAAGGGTTCCAGGAGGCAGTGAGAACCAGCATTACTTTTCCCCGCTGGCACCTTTGCTGTGGCAGCAAAAGCTGGACGTTTGTCTTTTTTGCTCTGGAGGATGCCGAAAGCGAAAACAGGTGCTTTTGAGGATGGAGTCCGCAGGAAAGTAGAGAGGGCCAAACTCTCTGTGGCATTTGAAAGGGTTCCAGGAGGCAGTGAGAACCAGCATTACTTTTCCCCGCTGGCACCTTTGCTGTGGCAGCAAAAGCTGGACGTTTGTCTTTTTTGCTCCTGAGGTTGCCGAAAGCGAAAACAGGTGCTTTTGAGGATGGAGTCCGCAGGAAAGCAGAGAGGGCCAAATTGTCTGTGGCATTTGAAGAGGTTCCAGGAGGCAATGAGGACCAGCATCACTTTTCCCCGCTGGCACCTTTGCTGTGGCAGCAAAACCTGGACGTTTGTCTTTTTTGCTCCGGAGGTTGCCGAAAGCGAAAACAGGTGCTTTTGAGGATGGAGTCCGCAGGAAAGCAGAGAGGGCCAAATTGTCTGGGGCATTTGAAAGGGTTCCAGGAGGCAGTGAGAACCAGCATTACTTTTCCCCGCTGGCACCTTTGCTGTGGCAGCAAAAGCTGGACGTTTGTCTTTTTTGCTCTGGAGGATGCCGAAAGCGAAAACAGGTGCTTTTGAGGATGGAGTCCGCAGGAAAGTAGAGAGGGCCAAACTCTCTGTGGCATTTGAAAGGGTTCCAGGAGGCAGTGAGAACCAGCATTACTTTTCCCCGCTGGCACCTTTGCTGTGGCAGCAAAAGCTGGACGTTTGTCTTTTTTGCTCCTGAGGTTGCCGAAAGCGAAAACAGGTGCTTTTGAGGATGGAGTCCGCAGGAAAGCAGAGAGGGCCAAATTGTCTGTGGCATTTGAAGAGGTTCCAGGAGGCAATGAGGACCAGCATCACTTTTCCCCGCTGGCACCTTTGCTGTAGCAGCAAAAGCTGGACGTTTGTCTTTTTTGCTCTGGAGGCTGCCGAAAGCGAAAATAGGTGCTTTTGAGGATGGAGTCCGCAGGAAAGCAGAGAGGGCCAAATTGTCTGGGGCATTTGAAAGGGTTCCAGGAGGCAGTGAGAACCAGGATTACTTTTCCCCGCTGGCACCTTTGCTGTGGCAGCAAAAGCTGGACGTTTGTCTTTTTTGCTCCGCAGGCTGCCGAAAGCGAAAACAGGTGCTTTTGAGGATGGAGTCCGCAGGAAAGCAGAGAGGGCCAAATTGTCTGTGGCATTTGAAGAGGTTCCAGGACGCAGTGAGAACCAGCATTACTTTTCCCCGCTGGCACCTTTGCTGTGGCAGCAAAAGCTGGACGTTTGTCTTTTTTGCTCCGGAGGTTGCCGAAAGCAAAAACAGGTGCTTTTGAGGATGGAGTCCACAGGAAAGCAGAGAGGGCCAAATTGTCTGTGGCTTTTGAAGAGGTTCCAGGAGGCAATGAGGACCAGCATTACTTTTCCCCGCTGGCACCTTTGCTGTGGCAGCAAAAGCTGGACGTTTGTCTTTTTTGCTCTGGAGGCTGCCGAAAGCGAAAATAGGTGCTTTTGAGGATGGAGTCCGCAGGAAAGCAGAGAGGGCCAAATTGTCTGTGGTATTTGAAAGGGTTCCAGGAGGCAGTGAGAACCAGCATTACTTTTCCCCGCTGGCACCTTTACTGTGGCAGCAAAAGCTGGACGTTTGTCTTTTTTGCTCTGGAGGCTGCCGAAAGCGAAAATAGGTGCTTTTGAGGATGGAGTCCGCAGGAAAGCAGAGAGGGCCAAATTGTCTGTGGCATTTGAAAGGGTTCCAGGAGGCAGTGAGAACCAGCATTACTTTTCCCCGCTGGCACCTTTGCTGTGGCAGCAAAAGCTGGACGTTTGTCTTTTTTGCTCCTGAGGATGCCGAAAGCGAAAACAGGTGCTTTTGAGGACGGAG
The DNA here is from genome assembly GCF_965231255.1 of Vanellus vanellus. Classification (NCBI taxonomy): domain Eukaryota; kingdom Metazoa; phylum Chordata; class Aves; order Charadriiformes; family Charadriidae; genus Vanellus; species Vanellus vanellus. The sequence goes on from NW_028127065.1 coordinate 20,193, forward strand.
TCCGCAGGAAAGCAGAGAGGGCCAAATTGTCTGTGGCATTTGAAGAGGTTCCAGGAGGCAATGAGGACCAGCATTACTTTTCCCTGCCGGCACCTTTGCTGTGGCAGCAAAAGCTGGACGTTTGTCTTTTTTGCTCCTGAGGATGCCGAAAGCGAAAACAGGTGCTTTTGAGGATGGAGTCCGCAGGAAAGCAGAGAGGGCCAAATAGTTTGGGGCATTTGAAAGGGTTCCAGGAGGCAGTGAGAACCAGCATTACTTTTCCCGGCTGGCACCTTTGCTGTGGCAGCAAAAGCTGGACGTTTGTCTTTTTTGCTCCGGAGGTTGCCGAAAGCGAAAACAGGTGCTTTTGAGGATGGAGTCCGCAGGAAAGCAGAGAGGGCCAAATTGTCTGTGGCATTTGAAGAGGTTCCAGGACGCAGTGAGAACCAGCATTACTTTTCCCCGCTGGCACCTTTGCTGTGGCAGCAAAAGCTGGACGTTTGTCTTTTTTGCTCCGGAGGCTGCCGAAAGCGAATACAGGTGCTTTTGAGGATGGAGTCCACAGGAAAGCAGAGAGGGCCAAATTGTCTGGGGCATTTGAAAGGGTTCCAGGAGGCAGTGAGAACCAGCATTACTTTTCCCCGCTGGCACCTTTGCTGTGGCAGCAAAACCTGGACGTTTTTCTTTTTTGCTCCGGAGGCTGCCGAAAGCGAAAACAGGTGCTTTTGAGGATGGAGTCCGCAGGAAAGCAGAGAGGGCCAAATTGTCTGGGGCATTTGAAGAGGTTCCAGGAGGCAATGAGGACCAGCATCACTTTTCCGCGCTGGCACCTTTGCTGTGGCAGCAAAACCTGGACGTTTTTCTTTTTAGCTCCGGAGGTTGCCGAAAGCGAAAACAGGTGCTTTTGAGGATGGAGTCCGCAGGAAAGCAGAGAGGGCCAAATTGTCTGGGGCATTTGAAAGGGTTCCAGGAGGCAGTGAGAACCAGCATTACTTTTCCCCGCTGGCACCTTTGCTGTGGCAGCAATAGCTGGACGTTTGTCTTTTTTGCTCCGCAGGCTGCCGAAAGCGAAAACAGGTGCTTTTGAGGATGGAGTCCGCAGGAAAGCAGAGAGGGCCAAATTGTCTGGGGCATTTGAAGAGGTTCCAGGACACAGTGAGAACCAGCATCACTTTTCCCCGCTGGCACCTTTGCTGTGGCAGCAAAAGCTGGACGTTTGTCTTTTTTGCTCCTGAGGTTGCTGAAAGCGAAAACAGGTGCTTTTGAGGATGGAGTCCGCAGGAAAGCAGAGAGGGCAAAATTGTCTGTGGCATTTGAAGAGGTTCCAGGAGGCAATGAGGACCAGCATCACTTTTCCCCGCTAGCTCCTTTGCTGTGGCAGCAAAAGCTCGACGTTTGTGTTTTTTGCTCCGGAGGCTGCCGAAAGCGAAAACAGGTGCTTTTGAGGATGGAGTCCGCAGAAAAGCAGAGAGGGCCAAATTGTCTGTGGCATTTGAAGAGGTTCCAGGACGCAGTGAGAACCAGCATTACTTTTCCCCGCTGGCACCTTTGCTGTGGCAGCAAAAGCTGGACGTTTGTCTTTTTTGCTCCGGAGGTTGCCGAAAGCAAAAACAGGTGCTTTTGAGGATGGAGTCCACAGGAAAGCAGAGAGGGCCAAATTGTCTGTGGCTTTTGAAGAGGTTCCAGGAGGCAATGAGGACCAGCATTACTTTTCCCCGCTGGCACCTTTGCTGTGGCAGCAAAAGCTGGACGTTTGTCTTTTTTGCTCTGGAGGCTGCCGAAAGCGAAAATAGGTGCTTTTGAGGATGGAGTCCGCAGGAAAGCAGAGAGGGCCAAATTGTCTGGGGCATTTGAAAGGGTTCCAGGAGGCAGTGAGAACCAGCATTACTTTTCCCCGCTGGCACCTTTGCTGTGGCAGCAAAAGCTGGACGTTTGTCTTTTTTGCTCTGGAGGCTGCCGAAAGCGAAAATAGGTGCTTTTGAGGATGGAGTCCGCAGGAAAGCAGAGAGGGCCAAATTGTCTGTGGCATTTGAAAGGGTTCCAGGAGGCAGTGAGAACCAGCATTACTTTTCCCCGCTGGCACCTTTGCTGTGGCAGCAAAAGCTGGACGTTTGTCTTTTTTGCTCCTGAGGATGCCGAAAGCGAAAACAGGTGCTTTTGAGGATGGAGTCCGCAGGAAAGCAGAGAGGGCCAAATTGTCTGTGGCATTTGAAGACGTTCCAGGAGGCAAGGAGGACCAGCATTACTTTTCCCTGCCGGCACCTTTGCTGTGGCAGCAAAAGCTGGACGTTTGTCTTTTTTGCTCCTGAGGATGCCGAAAGCGAAAACAGGTGCTTTTGAGGATGGAGTCCGCAGGAAAGCAGAGAGGGCCAAATAGTTTGGGGCATTTGAAAGGGTTCCAGGAGGCAGTGAGAACCAGCATTACTTTTCCCTGCCGGCACCTTTGCTGTGGCAGCAAAAGCTGGACGTTTGTCTTTTTTGCTCCGGAGGGCGCCGAAAGCGAAAACAGGTGCTTTTGAGGATGGAGTCCGCAGGAAAGCAGAGAGGGCCAAATTGTCTGTGGCATTTGAAGAGGTTCCAGGACGCAGTGAGAACCAGCATTACTTTTCCCCGCTGGCACCTTTGCTGTGGCAGCAAAAGCTGGACGTTTGTCTTTTTTGCTCCGGAGGCTGCCGAAAGCGAAAACAGGTGCTTTTGAGGATGGAGTCCACAGGAAAGCAGAGAGGGCCAAATTGTCTGGGGCATTTGAAGGGGTTCCAGGAGGCAGTGAGAACCAGCATTACTTTTCCCCGCTGGCACCTTTGCTGTGGCAGCAAAAGCTGGACGTTTGTCTTTTTTGCTCCGGAGGCTGCCGAAAGCGAAAACAGGTGCTTTTGAGGATGGAGTCCGCAGGAAAGCAGAGAGGGCCAAATTGTCTGGGGCATTTGAAAGGGTTCCAGGAGGCAGTGAGAACCAGCATTACTTTTCCCCGCTGGCACCTTTGCTGTGGCAGCAAAAGCTGGACGTTTGTCTTTTTTGCTCTGGAGGATGCCGAAAGCGAAAACAGGTGCTTTTGAGGATGGAGTCCGCAGGAAAGTAGAGAGGGCCAAATTGTCTGTGGCATTTGAAAGGGTTCCAGGAGGCAGTGAGAACCAGCATTACTTTTGCCCGCTGGCACCTTTGCTGTGGCAGCAAAAGCTGGACGTTTGTGTTTTTTGCTCCGGAGGCTGCCGAAAGCAAAAACAGGTGCTTTTGAGGATGGAGTCCGCAGGAAAGCAGAGAGGGCCAAATTGTCTGGGGCATTTGAAAGGGTTCCAGGAGGCACTGAGAACCAGCATTACTTTTCCCCGCTGGCACCTTTGCTGTGGCAGCATAAGCTGGACGTTTGTGTTTTTTGCTCCTGAGGATGCCGAAAGCGAAAACAGGTGCTTTTGAGGATGGAGTCCGCAGGAAAGCAGAGAGGGCCAAATTGTCTGTGGCATTTGAAGAGGTTCCAGGAGGCAATGAGGACCAGCATCACTTTTCCCCGCTGGCACCTTTGCTGTGGCAGCAAAACCTGGACGTTTGTCTTTTTTGCTCCGGAGGTTGCCGAAAGCGAAAACAGGTGCTTTTGAGGATGGAGTCCGCAGGAAAGCAGAGAGGGCCAAATTGTCTGGGGCATTTGAAAGGGTTCCAGGAGGCAGTGAGAACCAGCATTACTTTTGCCCGCTGGCACCTTTGCTGTGGCAGCAAAAGCTGGACGTTTGTCTTTTTTGCTCCGGAGGCTGCCGAAAGCGAAAACAGGTGCTTTTGAGGATGGAGTCCGCAGGAAAGCAGAGAGGGCCAAATTGTCTGTGGCATTTGAAGAGGTTCCAGGAGGCAATGAGGACCAGCATCACTTTTCCCCGCTGGCACCTCTGCTGTGGCAGCAAAACCTGGACGTTTGTCTTTTTTGCTCCGGAGGTTGCCGAAAGCGAAAACAGGTGCTTTTGAGGATGGAGTCCGCAGGAAAGCAGAGAGGGCCAAATTGTCTGGGGCATTTGAAAGGGTTCCAGGAGGCAGTGAGAACCAGCATTACTTTTGCCCGCTGGCACCTTTGCTGTGGCAGCAAAACCTGGACGTTTGTCTTTTTTGCTCCGGAGGTTGCCGAAAGCAAAAACAGGTGCTTTTGAGGATGGAGTCTACAGGAAAGCAGAGAGGGCCAAATTGTCTGTGGCTTTTGAAGAGGTTCCAGGAGACAATGAGGACCAGCATTACTTTTCCCCGCTGGCACCTTTGCTGTGGCAGCAAAAGCTGGACGTTTGTCTTTTTTGCTCAGGAGGCTGCCGAAAGCGAAAATAGGTGCTTTTGAGGATGGAGTCCGCAGGAAAGCAGAGAGGGCCAAATTGTCTGTGGCATTTGAAGAGGTTCCAGGAGGCAATGAGGACCAGCATTACTTTTCCCTGCCGGCACCTTTGCTGTGGCAGGAAAAGCTGGACGTTTGTCTTTTTTGCTCCTGAGGATGCCGAAAGCGAAAACAGGTGCTTTTGAGGATGGAGTCCGCAGGAAAGCAGAGAGGGCCAAATAGTTTGGGGCATTTGAAAGGGTTCCAGGAGGCAGTGAGAACCAGCATTACTTTTCCCGGCTGGCACCTTTGCTGTGGCAGCAAAAGCTGGACGTTTGTCTTTTTTGCTCCGGAGGTTGCCGAAAGCGAAAACAGGTGCTTTTGAGGATGGAGTCCGCAGGAAAGCAGAGAGGGCCAAATTGTCTGTGGCATTTGAAGAGGTTCCAGGACGCAGTGAGAACCAGCATTACTTTTCCCCGCTGGCACCTTTGCTGTGGCAGCAAAAGCTGGACGTTTGTCTTTTTTGCTCCGGAGGCTGCCGAAAGCGAATACAGGTGCTTTTGAGGATGGAGTCCACAGGAAAGCAGAGAGGGCCAAATTGTCTGGGGCATTTGAAAGGGTTCCAGGAGGCAGTGAGAACCAGCATTACTTTTCCCCGCTGGCACCTTTGCTGTGGCAGCAAAAGCTGGACGTTTGTCTTTTTTGCTCCGGAGGCTGCCGAAAGCGAAAACAGGTGCTTTTGAGGATGGAGTCCGCAGGAAAGCAGAGAGGGCCAAATTGTCTGGGGCATTTGAAGAGGTTCCAGGAGGCAATGAGGACCAGCATCACTTTTCCGCGCTGGCACCTTTGCTGTGGCAGCAAAACCTGGACGTTTTTCTTTTTTGCTCCGGAGGTTGCCGAAAGCGAAAACAGGTGCTTTTGAGGATGGAGTCCGCAGGAAAGCAGAGAGGGCCAAATTGTCTGTGGCATTTGAAGAGGTTCCAGGACGCAGTGAGAACCAGCATTACTTTTCCCCGCTGGCACCTTTGCTGTGGCAGCAAAAGCTGGACGTTTGTCTTTTTTGCTCCGGAGGTTGCCGAAAGCAAAAACAGGTGCTTTTGAGGATGGAGTCCACAGGAAAGCAGAGAGGGCCAAATTGTCTGTGGCTTTTGAAGAGGTTCCAGGAGGCAATGAGTACCAGCATTACTTTTCCCCGCTGGCACCTTTGCTGTGGCAGCAAAAGCTGGACGTTTGTCTTTTTTGCTCCGGAGGCTGCCGAAAGCGAAAACAGGTGCTTTTGAGGATGGAGTCCACAGGAAAGCAGAGAGGGCCAAATTGTCTGGGGCATTTGAAGGGGTTCCAGGAGGCAGTGAGAACCAGCATTACTTTTCCCCGCTGGCACCTTTGCTGTGGCAGCAAAAGCTGGACGTTTGTCTTTTTTGCTCCGGAGGCTGCCGAAAGCGAAAACAGGTGCTTTTGAGGATGGAGTCCGCAGGAAAGCAGAGAGGGCCAAATTGTCTGGGGCATTTGAAAGGGTTTCAGGAGGCAGTGAGAACCAGCATTACTTTTGCCCGCTGGCACCTTTGCTGTGGCAGCAAAAGCTGGACGTTTGTCTTTTTTGCTCTGGAGGATGCCGAAAGCGAAAACAGGTGCTTTTGAGGATGGAGTCCGCAGGAAAGTAGAGAGGGCCAAATTGTCTGTGGCATTTGAAAGGGTTCCAGGAGGCAGTGAGAACCAGCATTACTTTTGCCCGCTGGCACCTTTGCTGTGGCAGCAAAAGCTGGACGTTTGTGTTTTTTGCTCCGGAGGCTGCCGAAAGCGAAAAAAGGTGCTTTTGAGGATGGAGTCCGCAGGAAAGCAGAGAGGGCCAAATTGTCTGGGGCATTTGAAAGGGTTCCAGGAGGCACTGAGAACCAGCATTACTTTTCCCCGCTGGCACCTTTGCTGTGGCAGCATAAGCTGGACGTTTGTCTTTTTTGCTCCTGAGGATGCCGAAAGCGAAAACAGGTGCTTTTGAGGATGGAGTCCGCAGGAAAGCAGAGAGGGCCAAATTGTCTGTGGCATTTGAAGAGGTTCCAGGAGGCAATGAGGACCAGCATCACTTTTCCCCGCTGGCACCTTTGCTGTGGCAGCAAAACCTGGACGTTTGTCTTTTTTGCTCCGGAGGTTGCCGAAAGCGAAAACAGGTGCTTTTGAGGATGGAGTCCGCAGGAAAGCAGAGAGGGCCAAATTGTCTGTTGCATTAGAAGAGGTTCCAGGAGGCAAGGAGGACCAGCATTACTTTTGCCCGCTGGCACCTTTGCTGTGGCAGCAAAAGCTGGACGTTTGTCTTTTTTGCTCCTGAGGATGCCGAAAGCGAAAACAGGTGCTTTTGAGGATGGAGTCCGCAGGAAAGCAGAGAGGGCCAAATAGTTTGGGGAATTTGAAAGGGTTCCAGGAGGCAGTGAGAACCAGCATTACTTTTCCCTGCCGGCACCTTTGCTGTGGCAGCAAAAGCTGGACGTTTGTCTTTTTTGCTCCGGAGGTTGCCGAAAGCGAAAACAGGTGCTTTTGAGGATGGAGTCCGCAGGAAAGCAGAGAGGGCCAAATTGTGGCATTTGAAGAGGTTCCAGGACGCAGTGAGAACCAGCATTACTTTTCCCCGCTGGCACCTTTGCTGTGGCAGCAAAAGCTGGACGTTTGTCTTTTTTGCTCCGGAGGCTGCCGAAAGCGAAAACAGGTGCTTTTGAGGATGGAGTCCGCAGGAAAGCAGAGAGGGCCAAATTGTCTGGGGCATTTGAAGGGGTTCCAGGAGGCAGTGAGAACCAGCATTACTTTTCCCCGCTGGCACCTTTGCTGTGGCAGCAAAAGCTGGACGTTTGTCTTTTTTGCTCCGGAGGCTGCCGAAAGCGAAAACAGGTGCTTTTGAGGATGGAGTCCGCAGGAAAGCAGAGAGGGCCAAATTGTCTGGGGCATTTGAAAGGGTTTCAGGGGGCAGTGAGAACCAGCATTACTTTTGCCCGCTGGCACCTTTGCTGTGGCAGCAAAAGCTGGACGTTTGTCTTTTTTGCTCTGGAGGATGCCGAAAGCGAAAACAGGTGCTTTTGAGGATGGAGTCCGCAGGAAAGTAGAGAGGGCCAAATTGTCTGTGGCATTTGAAAGGGTTCCAGGAGGCAGTGAGAACCAGCATTACTTTTGCCCGCTGGCACCTTTGCTGTGGCAGCAAAAGCTGGACGTTTGTGTTTTTTGCTCCGGAGGCTGCCGAAAGCGAAAACAGGTGCTTTTGAGGATGGAGTCCGCAGGAAAGCAGAGAGGGACAAATTGTCTGGGGCATTTGAAAGGGTTCCAGGAGGCACTGAGAACCAGCATTACTTTTCCCCGCTGGCACCTTTGCTGTGGCAGCATAAGCTGGACGTTTGTCTTTTTTGCTCCTGAGGATGCCGAAAGCGAAAACAGGTGCTTTTGAGGATGGAGTCCGCAGGAAAGCAGAGAGGGCCAAATTGTCTGTGGCATTTGAAGAGGTTCCAGGAGGCAATGAGGACCAGCATCACTTTTCCCCGCTGGCACCTTTGCTGTGGCAGCAAAAGCTGGACGTTTGTCTTTTTTGCTCCGGAGGTTGCCGAAAGCGAAAACAGGTGCTTTTGAGGATGGAGTCCGCAGGAAAGCAGAGAGGGCCAAATTGTCTGGGGCATTTGAAAGGGTTCCAGGAGGCAGTGAGAACCAGCATTACTTTTCCCCGCTGGCACCTTTGCTGTGGCAGCAAAAGCTGGACGTTTGTCTTTTTTGCTCCGGAGGCTGCCGAAAGCGAAAACAGGTGCTTTTGAGGATGGAGTCCGCAGGAAATCAGAGAGGGCCAAATTGTCTGTGGCATTTGAAGAGGTTCCAGGAGGCAATGAGGACCAGCATCACTTTTCCCCGCTGGCACCTCTGCTGTGGCAGCAAAACCTGGACGTTTGTCTTTTTTGCTCAGGAGGTTGCCGAAAGCGAAAACAGGTGCTTTTGAGGATGGAGTCCGCAGGAAAGCAGAGAGGGCCAAATTGTCTGGGGCATTTGAAAGGGTTCCAGGAGGCAGTGAGAACCAGCATTACTTTTGCCCGCTGGCACCTTTGCTGTGGCAGCAAAACCTGGACGTTTGTCTTTTTTGCTCCGGAGGTTGCCGAAAGCAAAAACAGGTGCTTTTGAGGATGGAGTCTACAGGAAAGCAGAGAGGGCCAAATTGTCTGTGGCTTTTGAAGAGGTTCCAGGAGACAATGAGGACCAGCATTACTTTTCCCCGCTGGCACCTTTGCTGTGGCAGCAAAAGCTGGACGTTTGTCTTTTTTGCTCAGGAGGCTGCCGAAAGCGAAAATAGGTGCTTTTGAGGATGGAGTCCGCAGGAAAGCAGAGAGGGCCAAATTGTCTGTGGCATTTGAAAGGGTTCCAGGAGGCAGTGAGAACCAGCATTACTTTTCCCCGCTGGCACCTCTGCTGTGGCAGCAAAAGCTGGACGTTTTTCTTTTTTGCTCCTGAGGTTTCCGAAAGTGAAAACAGGTGCTTTTGAGGATGGAGTCCGCAGGAAAGCAGAGAGGGCCAAATTGTCTGGGGCATTTGAAAGGGTTCCAGGAGGCAGTGAGAACCAGCATTACTTTTGCCCGCTGGCACCTTTGCTGTGGCAGCAAAACCTGGACGTTTGTCTTTTTTGCTCCGGAGGATGCCGAAAGCGAAAACAGGTGCTTTTGAGGATGGAGTCCGCAGGAAAGCAGAGAGGGCCAAAGTGTCTGTGGAATTTGAAAGAGTTCGAGGAGGCAGTGAGAACCAGCATTACTTTTCCCCGCTGGCACCTTTGCTGTGGCAGCATAAGCTGGACGTTTGTCTTTTTTGCTCCTGAGGATGCCGAAAGCGAAAACAGGTGCTTTTAAGGATGGAGTCCGCAGGAAAGCAGAGAGGGCCAAATTGTCTGGGGCATTTGAAGGGGTTCCAGGAGGCAGTGAGAACCAGCATTACTTTTCCCCGCTGGCACCTTTGCTGTGGCAGCAAAACCGGGACGTTTTTTCTTTTTTGCTCCTGAGGATGCCGAAAGCGAAAACAGGTGCTTTTGAGGATGGAGTCCGCAGGAAAGCAGAGAGGGCCAAATTGTCTGGGGCATTTGAAAGAGTTCCAGGAGGCAGTGAGAACCAGCATTACTTTTCCCCGCTGGCACCTTTGCTGTGGCAGCAAAAGCTGGACGTTTGTCTTTTTTGCTCCGGAGGCTGCCGAAAGCGAAAACAGGTGCTTTTGAGGATGGCGTCCGCAGGAAAGCAGAGAGGGCCAAATTGTCTGTGGCATTTGAAGAGGTTCCTGGAGGCAATGAGGACCAGCATTACTTTTCCCCGCTGGCACCTTTGCTGTGGCAGCAAAAGCTGGACGTTTGTCTTTTTTGCTCCTGAGGATGCCGAAAGCGAAAACAGGTGCTTTTGAGGATGGAGTCCGCAGGAAAGCAGAGAGGGCCAAATAGTCTGGGGCATTTGAAAGGGTTCCAGGAGGCAGTGAGAACCGGCATTACTTTTCCCGGCTGGCACCTTTGCTGTGGCAGCATAAGCTGGACGTTTGTCTTTTTTGCTCCTGAGGATGCCGAAAGCGAAAACAGGTGCTTTTGAGGATGGAGTCCGCAGGAAAGCAGAGAGGGCCAAATTGTCTGGGGCATTTGAAGAGGTTCCAGGAGGCAATGAGGACCAGCATCACTTTTCCCCGCTGGCACCTTTGCTGTTGCAGCAAAACCTGGACGTTTGTCTTTTTTGCTCCGGAGGTTGCCGAAAGCGAAAACAGGTGCTTTTGAGGATGGAGTCCGCAGGAAAGCAGAGAGGGCCAAATTGTCTGGGGCATTTGAAAGGGTTCCAGGAGGCAGTGAGAACCAGCATTACTTTTGCCCGCTGGCACCTTTGCTGTGGCAGCAAAACCTGGACGTTTGTCTTTTTTGCTCCGGAGGTTGCCGAAAGCAAAAACAGGTGCTTTTGAGGATGGAGTCCACAGGAAAGCAGAGAGGGCCAAATGGTCTGTGGCTTTTGAAGAGGTTCCAGGAGGCAATGAGGACCAGCATTACTTTTCCCCGCTGGCACCTTTGCTGTGGCAGCAAAAGCTGGACGTTTGTCTTTTTTGCTCTGGAGGCTGCCGAAAGCGAAAACAGGTGCTTTTGAGGATGGAGTCCGCAGGAAAGCAGAGAGGGCCAAATTGTCTGGGGCATTTGAAAGGGTTCCAGGAGGCAGTGAGAACCAGCATTACTTTTCCCGGCTGGCACCTTTGCTGTGGCAGCATAAGCTGGACGTTTGTCTTTTTTGCTCCTGAGGATGCCGAAAGCGAAAACAGGTGCTTTTGAGGATGGAGTCCGCAGGAAAGCAGAGAGGGCCAAATTGTCTGTGGCATTTGAAGAGGTTCCAGGAGGCAATGAGGACCAGCATCACTTTTCCCCGCTGGCACCTTTGCTGTGGCAGCAAAACCTGGACGTTTGTCTTTTTTGCTCCGGAGGTTGCCGAAAGCGAAAACAGGTGCTTTTGAGGATGGAGTCCGCAGGAAAGCAGAGAGGGCCAAATTGTCTGGGGCATTTGAAAGGGTTCCAGGAGGCAGTGAGAACCAGCATTACTTTTCCCCGCTGGCACCTTTGCTGTGGCAGGAAAACCTGGACGTTTGTCTTTTTTGCTCCTGAGGATGCCGAAAGCGAAAACAGGTGCTTTTAAGGATGGAGTCCGCAGGAAAGCAGAGAGGGCCAAATTGTCTGGGGCATTTGAAGGGGTTCCAGGAGGCAGTGAGAACCAGCATTACTTTTGCCCGCTGGCACCTTTGCTGTGGCAGCAAAAGCTGGACGTTTGTCTTTTTTGCTCCAGAGTTTGCCGAAAGCGAAAACAGGTGCTTTTAAGGATGGAGTCCGCAGGAAAGCAGAGAGGGCCAAATTGTCTGTGGCTTTTGAAGAGGTTCCAGGAGGCAATGAGGACCAGCATTACTTTTCCCCACTGGCACCTTTGCTGTGGCAGCAAAAGCTGGACGTTTGTCTTTTTTGCTCTGGAGGCTGCCGAAAGCGAAAATAGGTGCTTTTGAGGATGGAGTCCGCAGGAAAGCAGAGAGGGCCAAATTGTCTGGGGCATTTGAAAGGGTTCCAGGAGGCAGTGAGAACCAGCATTACTTTTCCCCGCTGGCACCTTTGCTGTGGCAGCAAAAGCTGGACGTTTGTCTTTTTTGCTCCTGAGGATGCCGAAAGTGAAAACAGGTGCTTTTGAGGATGGATTCCGCAGGAAAGCAGAGAGGGCCAAATTGTCTGGGGCATTTGAAGGGGTTCCAGGAGGCAGTGAGAACCAGCATTACTTTTCCCCGCTGGCACCTTTGCTGTGGCAGCAAAACCGGGACGTTTGTCTTTTTTGCTCCGGAGGCTGCCGAAAGCGAAAACAGGTGCTTTTGAGGATGGAGTCCGCAGGAAAGCAGAGAGGGCCAAATTGTCTGGGGCATTTGAAAGGGTTCCAGGAGGCAGTGAGAACCAGCATTACTTTTGCCCGCTGGCACCTTTGCTGTGGCAGCAAAAGCTGGACGTTTGTCTTTTTTGCTCTGGAGGATGCCGAAAGCGAAAACAGGTGCTTTTGAGGATGGAGTCCGCAGGAAAGCAGAGAGGGCCAAATTGTCTGTGGAATTTGAAAGAGTTCCAGGAGGCAGTGAGAACCAGCATTACTTTTCCCGGCTGGCACCTTTGCTGTGGCAGCATAAGCTGGACGTTTTTCTTTTTTGCTCCTGAGGATGCCGAAAGCGAAAACAGGTGCTTTTGAGGATGGAGTCCGCAGGAAAGCAGAGAGGGCCAAATTGTCTGTGGCATTTGAAGAGGTTCCAGGAGGCAATGAGGACCAGCATCACTTTTCCCCGCTGGCACCTTTGCTGTGGCAGCAAAAGCTGGACTTTTGTCTTTTTTGCTCCGGAGGTTGCCGAAAGCGAAAACAGGTGCTTTTGAGGATGGAGTCCGCAGGAAAGCAGAGAGGGCCAAATTGTCTGGGGCATTTGAAAGGGTTCCAGGAGGCAGTGAGAACCAGCATTACTTTTCCCCGCTGGCACCTTTGCTGTGGCAGCAAAACCTGGACGTTTGTCTTTTTTTCTCCGGAGGTTGCCGAAAGCAAAAACAGGTGCTTTTGAGGATGGAGTCCACAGGAAAGCAGAGAGGGCCAAATTGTCTGTGGCTTTTGAAGAGGTTCCAGGAGGCAATGAGGACCAGCATTACTTTTCCCCGCTGGAACCTTTGCTGTGGCAGCAAAAGCTGGACGTTTGTCTTTTTTGCTCTGGAGGCTGCCGAAAGCGAAAACAGGTGCTTTTGAGGATGGAGTCCGCAGGAAAGCAGAGAGGGCCAAATTGTCTGGGGCATTTGAAAGGGTTCCAGGAGGCAGTGAGAACCAGCATTACTTTTCCCCGCTGGCACCTTTGCTGTGGCAGCAAAAGCTGGACGTTTGTCTTTTTGCTCCTGAGGATGCCGAAAGCAAAAACAGGTGCTTTTGAGGATGGAGTCCGCAGGAAAGCAGAGAGGGCCAAATTGTCTGGGGCATTTGAAAGAGTTCCAGGATGCAGTGAGAACCAGCATTACTTTTGCCCGCTGGCACCTTTGCTGTGGCAGCAAAACCTGGACGTTTGTCTTTTTTGCTCCGGAGGTTGCCGAAAGCAAAAACAGGTGCTTTTGAGGATGGAGTCCACAGGAAAGCAGAGAGGGCCAAATTGTCTGGGGCTTTTGAAGAGGTTCCAGGAGGCAATGAGGACCAGCACTACTTTTCCCCGCTGGCACCTTTGCTGTGGCAGCAAAAGCTGGACGTTTGTCTTTTTTGCTCTGGAGGCTGCCGAAAGCGAAAATAGGTGCTTTTGAGGATGGAGTCCGCAGGAAAGCAGAGAGGGCCAAATTGTCTGGGGCATTTGAAAGGGTTCCAGGAGGCAGTGAGAACCAGCATTACTTTTCCCCGCTGGCACCTTTGCTGTGGCAGCAAAAGCTGGACGTTTGTCTTTTTTGCTCCTGAGGATGCCGAAAGTGAAAACAGGTGCTTTTGAGGATGGAGTCCGCAGGAAAGCAGAGAGGGCCAAATTGTCTGGGGCATTTGAAAGGGTTCCAGGAGGCAGTGAGAACCAGCATTACTTTTCCCCGCTGGCACCTTTGCTGTGGCAGCAAAACCGGGACGTTTTTTCTTTTTTGCTCCGGAGGCTGCCGAAAGCGAAAACAGGTGCTTTTGAGGATGGAGTCCGCAGGAAAGCAGAGAGGGCCAAATTGTCTGTGGCATTTGAAGAGGTTCCAGGAGGCAATGAGGACCAGCATCACTTTTCCCCGCTGGCACCTTTGCTGTGGCAGCAAAACCTGGACGTTTGTCTTTTTTGCTCCGGAGGTTGCCGAAAGCAAAAACAGGTGCTTTTGAGGATGGAGTCCGCAGGAAAGCAGAGAGGGCCAAATTGTCTGGGGCATTTGAAAGGGTTCCAGGAGGCAGTGAGAACCAGCATTACTTTTGCCCGCTGGCACCTTTGCTGTGGCAGCAAAACCTGGACGTTCGTCTTTTTTGCTCCGGAGGTTGCCGAAAGCAAAAACAGGTGCTTTTGAGGATGGAGTCCACAGGAAAGCAGAGAGGGCCAAATTGTCTGTGGCTTTTGAAGAGGTTCCAGGAGGCAATGAGGACCAGCATTACTTTTCCCCGCTGGCACCTTTGCTGTGGCAGCAAAAGCTGGACGTTTGTCTTTTTTGCTCTGGAGGCTGCCGAAAGCGAAAACAGGTGCTTTTGAGGATGGAGTCCGCAGGAAAGCAGAGAGGGCCAAATTGTCTGGGGCATTTGAAAGAGTTCCAGGAGGCAGTGAGAACCAGCATTACTTTTCCCCGCTGGCACCTTTGCTGTGGCAGCAAAACCTGGACGTTTGTCTTTTTTGCTCCGGAGGTTGCCGAAAGCGAAAACAGGTGCTTTTGAGGATGGAGTCCGCAGGAAAGCAGAGAGGGCCAAATTGTCTGGGGCATTTGAAAGGGTTCCAGGAGGCAGTGAGAACCAGCATTACTTTTGCCCGCTGGCACCTTTGCTGTGGCAGCAAAAGCTGGACGTTTGTCTTTTTTGCTCCTGAGGTTGCGAAAGCGAAAACAGGTGCTTTTGAGGATGGAGTCCGCAGGAAAGCAGAGAGGGCCAAATTGTCTGTGGCATTTGAAGAGGTTCCAGGAGGCAATGAGGACCAGTATCACTTTTCCCCGCTGGCACCTTTGCTGTGGCAGCAAAAGCTGGACGTTTGTCTTTTTTGCTCTGGAGGTTGCCGAAAGCGAAAACAGGTGCTTTTGAGGATGGAGTCCGCAGGAAAGCAGAGAGGGCCAGATTGTCTGGGGCATTTGAAAGGGTTCCAGGAGGCAGTGAGAACCAGCATTACTTTTCCCCGCTGGCACCTTTGCTGTGGCAGCAAAACCTGGACGTTTGTCTTTTTTGCTCCGGAGGTTGCCGAAAGCAAAAACAGGTGCTTTTGAGGATGGAGTCCACAGGAAAGCAGAGAGGGCCAAATTGTCTGTGGCTTTTGAAGAGGTTCCAGGAGGCAATGAGGACCAGCATTACTTTTCACCGCTGGCACCTTTGCTGTGGCAGCAAAAGCTGGACGTTTGTCTTTTTTGCTCTGGAGGCTGCCGAAAGCGAAAATAGGTGCTTTTGAGGATGGAGTCCGCAGGAAAGCAGAGAGGGCCAAATTGTCTGGGGCATTTGAAAGGGTTCCAGGAGGCAGTGAGAACCAGCATTACTTTTCCCTGCTGGCACCTTTGCTGTGGCAGCAAAAGCTGGACGTTTGTCTTTTTTGCTCCGGAGGTTGCCGAAAGCGAAAACAGGTGCTTTTGAGGATGGAGTCCGCAGGAAAGCAGAGAGGGCCAAATTGTCTGGGGCATTTGAAAGGGTTCCAGGAGGCAGTGAGAACCAGCATTACTTTTCCCCGCTGGCACCTTTGCTGTGGCAGGAAAACCTGGACGTTTGTCTTTTTTGCTCCGGAGGTTGCCGAAAGCAAAAACAGGTGCTTTTGAGGATGGAGTCCACAGGAAAGCAGAGAGGGCCAAATTGTCTGTGGCTTTTGAAGAGGTTCCAGGAGGCAATGAGGACCAGCATTACTTTTCCCCGCTGGCACCTTTGCTGTGGCAGCAAAAGCTGGACGTTTGTCTTTTTTGCTCCTGAGGTTGCCGAAAGCGAAAACAGGTGCTTTTGAGGATGGAGTCCGCAGGAAAGCAGAGAGGGCCAAATTGTCTGGGGCATTTGAAAGGGTTCCAGGAGGCAGTGAGAACCAGCATTACTTTTCCCCGCTGGAACCTTTGCTGTGGCAGCAAAAGCTGGACGTTTGTCTTTTTTGCTCTGGAGGCTGCCGAAAGCGAAAACAGGTGCTTTTGAGGATGGAGTCCGCAGGAAAGCAGAGAGGGCCAAATTGTCTGGGGCATTTGAAAGGGTTCCAGGAGGCAGTGAGAACCAGCATTACTTTTCCCCGCTGGCACCTTTGCTGTGGCAGCAAAAGCTGGACGTTTGTCTTTTTTGCTCCTGAGGATGCCGAAAGTGAAAACAGGTGCTTTTGAGGATGGAGTCCGCAGGAAAGCAGAGAGGGCCAAATTGTCTGGGGCATTTGAAGGGGTTCCAGGAGGCAGTGAGAACCAGCATTACTTTTCCCCGCTGGCACCTTTGCTGTGGCAGCAAAACCGGGACGTTTTTTCTTTTTTGCTCCGGAGGCTGCCGAAAGCGAAAACAGGTGCTTTTGAGGATGGAGTCCGCAGGAAAGCAGAGAGGGCCAAATTGTCTGTGGCATTTGAAGAGGTTCCAGGAGGCAATGAGGACCAGCATCACTTTTCCCCGCTGGCACCTTTGCTGTGGCAGCAAAACCTGGACGTTTGTCTTTTTTGCTCCGGAGGTTGCCGAAAGCGAAAACAGGTGCTTTTGAGGATGGAGTCCGCAGGAAAGCAGAGAGGGCCAAATTGTCTGGGGCATTTGAAAGGGTTCCAGGAGGCAGTGAGAACCAGCATTACTTTTGCCCGCTGGCACCTTTGCTGTGGCAGCAAAACCTGGACGTTCGTCTTTTTTGCTCCGGAGGTTGCCGAAAGCAAAAACAGGTGCTTTTGAGGATGGAGTCCACAGGAAAGCAGAGAGGGCCAAATTGTCTGTGGCTTTTGAAGAGGTTCCAGGAGGCAATGAGGACCAGCATTACTTTTCCCCGCTGGCACCTTTGCTGTGGCAGCAAAAGCTGGACGTTTGTCTTTTTTGCTCTGGAGGCTGCCGAAAGCGAAAACAGGTGCTTTTGAGGATGGAGTCCGCAGGAAAGCAGAGAGGGCCAAATTGTCTGGGGCATTTGAAAGAGTTCCAGGAGGCAGTGAGAACCAGCATTACTTTTCCCCGCTGGCACCTTTGCTGTGGCAGCAAAACCTGGACGTTTGTCTTTTTTGCTCCGGAGGTTGCCGAAAGCGAAAACAGGTGCTTTTGAGGATGGAGTCCGCAGGAAAGCAGAGAGGGCCAAATTGTCTGGGGCATTTGAAAGGGTTCCAGGAGGCAGTGAGAACCAGCATTACTTTTGCCCGCTGGCACCTTTGCTGTGGCAGCAAAAGCTGGACGTTTGTCTTTTTTGCTCCTGAGGTTGCGAAAGCGAAAACAGGTGCTTTTGAGGATGGAGTCCGCAGGAAAGCAGAGAGGGCCAAATTGTCTGTGGCATTTGAAGAGGTTCCAGGAGGCAATGAGGACCAGCATCACTTTTCCCCGCTGGCACCTTTGCTGTGGCAGCAAAAGCTGGACGTTTGTCTTTTTTGCTCTGGAGGTTGCCGAAAGCGAAAACAGGTGCTTTTGAGGATGGAGTCCGCAGGAAAGCAGAGAGGGCCAGATTGTCTGGGGCATTTGAAAGGGTTCCAGGAGGCAGTGAGAACCAGCATTACTTTTCCCCGCTGGCACCTTTGCTGTGGCAGCAAAACCTGGACGTTTGTCTTTTTTGCTCCGGAGGTTGCCGAAAGCAAAAACAGGTGCTTTTGAGGATGGAGTCCACAGGAAAGCAGAGAGGGCCAAATTGTCTGTGGCTTTTGAAGAGGTTCCAGGAGGCAATGAGGACCAGCATTACTTTTCACCGCTGGCACCTTTGCTGTGGCAGCAAAAGCTGGACGTTTGTCTTTTTTGCTCTGGAGGCTGCCGAAAGCGAAAATAGGTGCTTTTGAGGATGGAGTCCGCAGGAAAGCAGAGAGGGCCAAATTGTCTGGGGCATTTGAAAGGGTTCCAGGAGGCAGTGAGAACCAGCATTACTTTTCCCTGCTGGCACCTTTGCTGTGGCAGCAAAAGCTGGACGTTTGTCTTTTTTGCTCCGGAGGTTGCCGAAAGCGAAAACAGGTGCTTTTGAGGATGGAGTCCGCAGGAAAGCAGAGAGGGCCAAATAGTTTGGGGCATTTGAAAGGGTTCCAGGAGGCAGTGAGAACCAGCATTACTTTTCCCCGCTGGCACCTTTGCTGTGGCAGCAAAAGCTGGACGTTTGTCTTTTTTGCTCCGGAGGTTGCCGAAAGCAAAAACAGGTGCTTTTGAGGATGGAGTCCACAGGAAAGCAGAGAGGGCCAAATTGTCTGTGGCTTTTGAAGAGGTTCCAGGAGGCAATGAGGACCAGCATTACTTTTCCCCGCTGGCACCTTTGCTGTGGCAGCAAAAGCTGGACGTTTGTCTTTTTTGCTCCTGAGGTTGCCGAAAGCGAAAACAGGTGCTTTTGAGGATGGAGTCCGCAGGAAAGCAGAGAGGGCCAAATTGTCTGGGGCATTTGAAAGGGTTCCAGGAGGCAGTGAGAACCAGCATTACTTTTGCCCGCTGGCACCTTTGCTGTGGCAGCAAAAGCTGGACGTTTGTCTTTTTTGCTCTGGAGGATGCCGAAAGCGAAAACAGGTGCTTTTGAGGATGGAGTCCGCAGGAAAGTAGAGAGGGCCAAATTGTCTGTGGCATTTGAAAGGGTTCCAGGAGGCAGTGAGAACCAGCATTACTTTTCCCCGCTGGCACCTTTGCTGTGGCAGCAAAAGCTGGACGTTTGTCTTTTTTTCTCCTGAGGTTGCCGAAAGCGAAAACAGGTGCTTTTGAGGATGGAGTCCGCAGGAAAGCAGAGAGGGCCAAATTGTCTGTGGCATTTGAAGAGGTTCCAGGAGGCAATGAGGACCAGCATCACTTTTCCCCGCTGGCACCTTTGCTGTGGCAGCAAAACCTGGACGTTTGTCTTTTTTGCTCCGGAGGTTGCCGAAAGCGAAAACAGGTGCTTTTGAGGATGGAGTCCGCAGGAAAGCAGAGAGGGCCAAATTGTCTGGGGCATTTGAAAGGGTTCCAGGAGGCAGTGAGAACCAGCATTACTTTTCCCCGCTGGCACCTTTGCTGTGGCAGCAAAACCTGGACGTTTGTCTTTTTTGCTCCGGAGGTTGCCGAAAGCAAAAACAGGTGCTTTTGAGGATGGAGTCCACAGGAAAGCAGAGAGGGCCAAATTGTCTGTGGCTTTTGAAGAGGTTCCAGGAGGCAATGAGGACCAGCATTACTTTTCCCCGCTGGCACCTTTGCTGTGGCAGCAAAAGCTGGACGTTTGTCTTTTTTGCTCTGGAGGCTGCCGAAAGCGAAAATAGGTGCTTTTGAGGATGGAGTCCGCAGGAAAGCAGAGAGGGCCAAATTGTCTGGGGCATTTGAAAGGGTTCCAGGAGGCAGTGAGAACCAGCATTACTTTTGCCCGCTGGCACCTTTGCTGTGGCAGCAAAAGCTGGACGTTTGTCTTTTTTGCTCCTGAGGATGCCGAAAGTGAAAACAGGTGCTTTTGAGGATGGAGTCCGCAGGAAAGCAGAGAGGGCCAAATTGTCTGGGGCATTTGAAGGGGTTCCAGGAGGCAGTGAGAACCAGCATTACTTTTCCCTGCTGGCACCTTTGCTGTGGCAGCAAAAGCTGGACGTTTGTCTTTTTTGCTCCGGAGGTTGCCGAAAGCAAAAACAGGTGCTTTTGAGGATGGAGTCCACAGGAAAGCAGAGAGGGCCAAATTGTCTGTGGCTTTTGAAGAGGTTCCAGGAGGCAATGAGGACCAGCATTACTTTTCCCCGCTGGCACCTTTGCTGTGGCAGCAAAAGCTGGACGTTTGTCTTTTTTGCTCCGGAGGTTGCCGAAAGCGAAAACAGGTGCTTTTGAGGATGGAGTCCACAGGAAAGCAGAGAGGGCCAAATTGTCTGGGGCATTTGAAAGGGTTCCAGGAGGCAGTGAGAACCAGCATTACTTTTCCCCGCTGGCACCTTTGCTGTGGCAGCAAAAGCTGGACGTTTGTCTTTTTTGCTCCGGAGGCTGCCGAAAGCGAAAACAGGTGCTTTTGAGGATGGAGTCCGCAGGAAAGCAGAGAGGGCCAAATTGTCTGGGGCATTTGAAAGGGTTCCAGGAGGCAGTGAGAACCAGCATTACTTTTGCCCGCTGGCACCTTTGCTGTGGCAGCAAAAGCTGGACGTTTGTCTTTTTTTGCTCTGGAGGATGCCGAAAGCGAAAACAGGTGCTTTTGAGGATGGAGTCCGCAGGAAAGCAGAGAGGGCCAAATTGTCTGTGGCATTTGAAGAGGTTCCAGGACGCAGTGAGAACCAGCATTACTTTTCCCCGCTGGCACCTTTGCTGTGGCAGCAAAACCTGGACGTTTGTCTTTTTTGCTCCGGAGGCTGCCGAAAGCGGAAACAGGTGCTTTTGAGGATGGAGTCCGCAGGAAAGCAGAGAGGGCCAAATTGTCTGTGGCATTTGAAGAGGTTCCAGGACGCAGTGAGAACCAGCATTACTTTTCCCCGCTGGCACCTTTGCTGTGGCAGCAAAACCTGGACGTTTGTCTTTTTTGCTCCGGAGGCTGCCGAAAGCGGAAACAGGTGCTTTTGAGGATGGAGTCCGCAGGAAAGCAGAGAGGGCCAAATTGTCTGGGGCATTTGAAAGGGTTCCAGGAGGCAGTGAGAACCAGCATTACTTTTCCCCGCTGGCACCTTTGCTGTGGCAGCAAAAGCTGGACGTTTGTCTTTTTTGCTCCGGAGGCTGCCGAAAGCGAAAACAGGTGCTTTTGAGGATGGAGTCCGCAGGAAAGCAGAGAGGGCCAAATTGTCTGGGGCATTTGAAAGGGTTCCAGGAGGCAGTGAGAACCAGCATTACTTTTGCCCGCTGGCACCTTTGCTGTGGCAGCAAAAGCTGGACGTTTGTCTTTTTTGCTCTGGAGGATGCCGAAAGCGAAAACAGGTGCTTTTGAGGATGGAGTCCGCAGGAAAGCAGAGAGGGCCAAATTGTCTGTGGCATTTGAAGAGGTTCCAGGAGGCAATGAGGACCAGCATCACTTTTCCCCGCTGGCACCTTTGCTGTGGCAGCAAAAGCTGGACGTTTGTCTTTTTTGCTCCGGAGGCTGCCGAAAGCGAAAACAGGTGCTTTTGAGGATGGAGTCCGCAGGAAAGCAGAGAGGGCCAAATTGTCTGGGGCATTTGAAAGAGTTCCAGGAGGCAGTGAGAACCAGCATTACTTTTCCCCGCTGGCACCTTTGCTGTGGCAGCAAAACCTGGACGTTTGTCTTTTTTGCTCCGGAGGCTGACGAAAGCGAAAACAGGTGCTTTTGAGGATGGAGTCCGCAGGAAAGCAGAAAGGGCCAAATTGTCTGTGGCATTTGAAGAGGTTCCAGGACGCAGTGAGAACCAGCATTACTTTTCCCCGCTGGCACCTTTGCTGTGGCAGCAAAACCTGGACGTTTGTCTTTTTTGCTCCGGAGGCTGCCGAAAGCAGAAACAGGTGCTTTTGAGGATGGAGTCCGCAGGAAAGCAGAGAGGGCCAAATTGTCTGTGGCATTTGAAGAGGTTCCAGGACGCAGTGAGAACCAGCATTACTTTTCCCCGCTGGCACCTTTGCTGTGGCAGCAAAACCTGGACGTTTGTCTTTTTTGCTCCGGAGGCTGCCGAAAGCGGAAACAGGTGCTTTTGAGGATGGAGTCCGCAGGAAAGCAGAGAGGGCCAAATTGTCTGGGGCATTTGAAGAGGTTCCAGGAGGCAATGAGGACCAGCATCACTTTTCCCCGCTGGCTCCTTTGCTGTGGCAGCAAAAGCTCGACGTTTGTGTTTTTTGCTCCGGAGGCTGCCGAAAGCGAAAACAGGTGCTTTTGAGGATGGAGTCCGCAGGAAAGCAGAGAGGGCCAAATTGTCTGTGGCATTTGAAGAGGTTCCAGGACGCAGTGAGAACCAGCATTACTTTTCCCCGCTGGCACCTTTGCGGTGGCAGCAAAAGCTGGACGTTTGTCTTTTTTGCTCCGGAGGATGCCGAAAGCAAAAACAGGTGCTTTTGAGGATGGAGTCCACAGGAAAGCAGAGAGGGCCAAATTGTCTGGGGCTTTTGAAGAGGTTCCAGGAGGCAGTGAGGACCAGCATTACTTTTCCCCGCTGGCACCTTTGCTGTGGCAGCAAAAGCTGGACGTTTGTCTTTTTTGCTCTGGAGGCTGCCGAAAGCGAAAATAGGTGCTTTTGAGGATGGAGTCCGCAGGAAAGCAGAGAGGGCCAAATTGTCTGGGGCATTTGAAAGGGTTCCAGGAGGCAGTGAGAACCAGCATTACTTTTCCCCGCTGGCACCTTTGCTGTGGCAGCAAAAGCTGGACGTTTGTCTTTTTTGCTCCTGAGGATGCCGAAAGTGAAAACAGGTGCTTTTGAGGATGGATTCCGCAGGAAAGCAGAGAGGGCCAAATTGTCTGGGGCATTTGAAGGGGTTCCAGGAGGCAGTGAGAACCAGCATTACTTTTCCCCGCTGGCACCTTTGCTGTGGCAGCAAAACCGGGACGTTTGTCTTTTTTGCTCCGGAGGCTGCCGAAAGCGAAAACAGGTGCTTTTGAGGATGGAGTCCGCAGGAAAGCAGAGAGGGCCAAATTGTCTGTGGCATTTGAAGAGGTTCCAGGAGGCAATGAGGACCAGCATTACTTTTCCCCGCTGGCACCTTTGCTGTGGCAGCAAAAGCTGGACGTTTGTCTTTTTTGCTCCGGAGGCTGCCGAAAGCGAAAACAGGTGCTTTTGAGGATGGAGTCCGCAGGAAAGCAGAGAGGGCCAAATTGTCTGGGGCATTTGAAAGAGTTCCAGGAGGCAGTGAGAACCAGCATCACTTTTGCCCGCTGGCACCTTTGCTGTGGCAGCAAAAGCTGGACGTTTGTCTTTTTTGCTCTGGAGGATGCTGAAAGCGAAAACAGGTGCTTTTGAGGATGGAGTCCACAGGAAAGCAGAGAGGGCCAAATTGTCTGGGGCATTTGAAAGGGTTCCAGGAGGCAGTGAGAACCAGCATTACTTTTGCCCGCTGGCACCTTTGCTGTGGCAGCAAAACCGGGACGTTTGTGTTTTTTGCTCCGGAGGCTGCCGAAAGTGAAAACAGGTGCTTTTGAGGATGGAGTCCGCAGGAAAGCAGAGAGGGCCAAATTGTCTGGGGCATTTGAAAGGGTTCCAGGAGGCAGTGAGAACCAGCATTACTTTTGCCGGCTGGCACCTTTGCTGTGGCAGCAAAAGCTGGACGTTTGTCTTTTTTGCTCCGGAGGCTGCCGAAAGCGAAAACAGGTGCTTTTGAGGATAGAGTCCGCAGGAAAGCAGAGAGGGCCAAATTGTCTGGGGCATTTGAAAGGGTTCCAGGAGGCACTGAGAACCAGCATTACTTTTGCCCGCTGGCACCTTTGCTGTGGCAGCATAAGCTGGACGTTTGTCTTTTTTGCTCCTGAGGATGCCGAAAGTGAAAACAGGTGCTTTTGAGGATGGAGTCCGCAGGAAAGCAGAGAGGGCCAAATTGTCTGTGGCATTTGAAAGAGTTCCAGGAGGCAGTGAGAACCAGCATTACTTTTCCCCGCTGGCACCTTTGCTGTGGCAGCAAAAGCTGGACGTTTGTCTTTTTTGCTCCGGAGGCTGCCGAAAGCGAAAACAGGTGCTTTTGAGGATGGAGTCCGCAGGAAAGCAGAGAGGGCCAAATTGTCTGGGGCATTTGGCACCTTTGCTGTGGCAGCAAAAGCTGGACGTTTGTCTTTTTTGCTCTGGAGGATGCCGAAAGCGAAAATAGGTGCTTTTGAGGATGGAGTCAGCAGGAAAGCAGAGAGGGCCAAATTGTCTGGGGCATTTGAAAGGGTTCCAGGAGGCAGTGAGAACCAGCATTACTTTTCCCCGCTGGCACCTTTGCTGTGGCAGCAAAAGCTGGACGTTTGTCTTTTTTGCTCTGGAGGCTGCCGAAAGGCAGTGAGAACCAGCATTACTTTTCCCGGCTGGCACCTTTGCTGTGGCAGCATAAGCTGGACGTTTGTCTTTTTTGCTCCTGAGGATGCCGAAAGCGAAAACAGGTGCTTTTGAGGATGGAGTCCGCAGGAAAGCAGAGAGGGCCAAATTGTCTGGGGCATTTGAAGAGGTTCCAGGAGGCAATGAGGACCAGCATCACTTTTCCCCGCTGGCTCCTTTGCTGTGGCAGCAAAACCTGGACGTTTGTCTTTTTTGCTCCGGAGGTTGCCGAAAGCGAAAACAAGTGCTTTTGAGGATGGAGTCCGCAGGAAAGCAGAGAGGGCCAAATTGTCTGGGGCATTTGAAAGGGTTCCAGGAGGCAGTGAGAACCAGCATTACTTTTGCCCGCTGGCACCTTTGCTGTGGCAGCAAAACCTGGACGTTTGTCTTTTTTGCTCCGGAGGTTGCCGAAAGCAAAAACAGGTGCTTTTGAGGATGGAGTCCACAGGAAAGCAGAGAGGGCCAAATTGTCTGTGGCTTTTGAAGAGGTTCCAGGAGGCAATGAGGACCAGCATTACTTTTCCCCGCTGGCACCTTTGCTGTGGCAGCAAAAACTGGACGTTTGTCTTTTTTGCTCCTGAGGCTGCCGAAAGCGAAAATAGGTGCTTTTGAGGATGGAGTCCGCAGGAAAGCAGAGAGGGCCAAATTGTCTGGGGCATTTGAAAGGGTTCCAGGAGGCAGTGAGAACCAGCATTACTTTTGCCCGCTGGCACCTTTGCTGTGGCAGCAAAAGCTGGACGTTTGTCTTTTTTGCTCTGGAGGCTGCCGAAAGGCAGTGAGAACCAGCATTACTTTTCCCGGCTGGCACCTTTGCTGTGGCAGCATAAGCTGGACGTTTGTCTTTTTTGCTCCTGAGGATGCCGAAAGCGAAAACAGGTGCTTTTGAGGATGGAGTCCGCAGGAAAGCAGAGAGGGCCAAATTGTCTGGGGCATTTGAAGAGGTTCCAGGAGGCAATGAGGACCAGCATTACTTTTCCCCGCTGGCACCTTTGCGGTGGCAGCAAAAGCTGGACGTTTGTCTTTTTTGCTCCGGAGGTTGCCAAAAGCAAAAACAGGTGCTTTTGAGGATGGAGTCCACAGGAAAGCAGAGAGGGCCAAATTGTCTGGGGCTTTTGAAGAGGTTCCAGGAGGCAATGAGGACCAGCATTACTTTTCCCCGCTGGCACCTTTGCTGTGGCAGCAAAAGCTGGACGTTTGTCTTTTTTGCTCTGGAGGCTGCCGAAAGCGAAAATAGGTGCTTTTGAGGATGGAGTCCGCAGGAAAGCAGAGAGGGCCAAATTGTCTGTGGCATTTGAAAGGGTTCCAGGAGGCAGTGAGAACCAGCATTACTTTTACCCGCTGGCACCTTTGCTGTGGCAGCAAAAGCTGGACGTTTGTCTTTTTTGCTCCTGAGGATGCCGAAAGCGAAAACAGGTGCTTTTGAGGATGGAGTCCGCAGGAAAGCAGAGAGGGCCAAATTGTCTGGGGCATTTGAAAGAGTTCCAGGAGGCAGTGAGAACCAGCATCACTTTTGCCCGCTGGCACCTTTGCTGTGGCAGCAAAAGCTGGACGTTTGTCTTTTTTGCTCTGGAGGATGCCGAAAGCGAAAACAGGTGCTTTTGAGGATGGAGTCCACAGGAAAGCAGAGAGGGCCAAATTGTCTGGGGCATTTGAAAGGGTTCCAGGAGGCAGTGAGAACCAGCATTACTTTTCCCCGCTGGCACCTTTGCTGTGGCAGCAAAAGCTGGACGTTTGTGTTTTTTGCTCCGGAGGCTGCCGAAAGTGAAAACAGGTGCTTTTGAGGATGGAGTCCGCAGGAAAGCAGAGAGGGCCAAATTGTCTGGGGCATTTGACAGGGTTCCAGGAGGCAGTGAGAACCAGCATTACTTTTGCCGGCTGGCACCTTTGCTGTGGCAGCAAAAGCTGGACGTTTGTCTTTTTTGCTCCGGAGGCTGCCGAAAGCGAAAACAGGTGCTTTTGAGGATGGAGTCCGCAGGAAAGCAGAGAGGGCCAAATTGTCTGGGGCATTTGAAAGGGTTCCAGGAGGCACTGAGAACCAGCATTACTTTTCCCCGCTGGCACCTTTGCTGTGGCAGCAAAAGCTGGACGTTTGTCTTTTTTGCTCCGGAGGCTGCCGAAAGCGAAAACAGGTGCTTTTGAGGATGGAGTCCGCAGGAAAGCAGAGAGGGCCAAATTGTCTGGGGCATTTGGCACCTTTGCTGTGGCAGCAAAAGCTGGACGTTTGTCTTTTTTGCTCTGGAGGATGCCGAAAGCGAAAATAGGTGCTTTTGAGGATGGAGTCCGCAGGAAAGCAGAGAGGGCCAAATTGTCTGGGGCATTTGAAAGGGTTCCAGGAGGCAGTGAGAACCAGCATTACTTTTGCCCGCTGGCACCTTTGCTGTGGCAGCAAAAGCTGGACGTTTGTCTTTTTTGCTCCTGAGGTTGCTGAAAGCGAAAACAGGTGCTTTTGAGGATGGAGTCCGCAGGAAAGCAGAGAGGGCCAAATTGTCTTTGGCATTTGAAGAGGTTTCAGGAGGCAATGAGGACCAGCATCACTTTTCCCCGCTGGCTCCTTTGCTGTGGCAGCAAAAGCTCGACGTTTGTGTTTTTTACTCCGGAGGCTGCCGAAAGCGAAAACAGGTGCTTTTGAGGATGGAGTCCGCAGGAAAGCAGAGAGGGCCAAATTGTCTGTGGCATTTGAAGAGGTTCCAGGACGCAGTGAGAACCAGCATTACTTTTCCCCGCTGGCACCTTTGCTGTGGCAGCAAAAGCTGGACGTTTGTCTTTTTTGCTCCGGAGGTTGCCGAAAGCAAAAACAGGTGCTTTTGAGGATGGAGTCCACAGGAAAGCAGAGAGGGCCAAATTGTCTGGGGCTTTTGAAGAGGTTCCAGGAGGCAATGAGGACCAGCATTACTTTTCCCCGCTGGCACCTTTGCTGTGGCAGCAAAAGCTGGACGTTTGTCTTTTTTGCTCTGGAGGCTGCCGAAAGCGAAAATAGGTGCTTTTGAGGATGGAGTCCGCAGGAAAGCAGAGAGGGCCAAATTGTCTGTGGCATTTGAAAGGGTTCCAGGAGGCAGTGAGAACCAGCATTACTTTTCCCCGCTGGCACCTTTGCTGTGGCAGCAAAACCGGGACGTTTGTCTTTTTTGCTCCGGAGGCTGCCGAAAGCGAAAACAGGTGCTTTTGAGGATGGAGTCCGCAGGAAAGCAGAGAGGGCCAAATTGTCTGTGGCATTTGAAGAGGTTCCAGGAGGCAATGAGGACCAGCATTACTTTTCCCCGCTGGCACCTTTGCTGTGGCAGCAAAAGCTGGACGTTTGTCTTTTTTGCTCCGGAGGCTGCCGAAAGCGAAAACAGGTGCTTTTGAGGATGGAGTCCACAGGAAAGCAGAGAGGGCCAAACTGTCTGGGGCATTTGAAAGGGTTCCAGGAGGCAGTGAGAACCAGCATTACTTTTCCCCGCTGGCACCTTTGCTGTGGCAGCAAAAGCTGGACGTTTGTTTTTTTTGCTCCGGAGGCTGCCGAAAGCGAAAACAGGTGCTTTTGAGGATGGAGTCCGCAGGAAAGCAGAGAGGCCCAAATTGTCTGGGGCATTTGAAGAGGTTTCAGGAGGCAATGAGGACCAGCATCACTTTTCCCCGCTGGCTCCTTTGCTGTGGCAGCAAAAGCTCGACGTTTGTGTTTTTTACTCCGGAGGCTGCCGAAAGCGAAAACAGGTGCTTTTGAGGATGGAGTCCGCAGGAAAGCAGAGAGGGCCAAATTGTCTGTGGCATTTGAAGAGGTTCCAGGACGCAGTGAGAACCAGCATTACTTTTCCCCGCTGGCACCTTTGCTGTGGCAGCAAAAGCTGGACGTTTGTCTTTTTTGCTCCGGAGGTTGCCGAAAGCAAAAACAGGTGCTTTTGAGGATGGAGTCCACAGGAAAGCAGAGAGGGCCAAATTGTCTGGGGCTTTTGAAGAGGTTCCAGGAGGCAATGAGGACCAGCATTACTTTTCCCCGCTGGCACCTTTGCTGTGGCAGCAAAAGCTGGACGTTTGTCTTTTTTGCTCTGGAGGCTGCCGAAAGCGAAAATAGGTGCTTTTGAGGATGGAGTCCGCAGGAAAGCAGAGAGGGCCAAATTGTCTGTGGCATTTGAAAGGGTTCCAGGAGGCAGTGAGAACCAGCATTACTTTTCCCCGCTGGCACCTTTGCTGTGGCAGCAAAACCGGGACGTTTGTCTTTTTTGCTCCGGAGGCTGCCGAAAGCGAAAACAGGTGCTTTTGAGGATGGAGTCCGCAGGAAAGCAGAGAGGGCCAAATTGTCTGTGGCATTTGAAGAGGTTCCAGGAGGCAATGAGGACCAGCATTACTTTTCCCCGCTGGCACCTTTGCTGTGGCAGCAAAAGCTGGACGTTTGTCTTTTTTGCTCCGGAGGCTGCCGAAAGCGAAAACAGGTGCTTTTGAGGATGGAGTCCACAGGAAAGCAGAGAGGGCCAAACTGTCTGGGGCATTTGAAAGGGTTCCAGGAGGCAGTGAGAACCAGCATTACTTTTCCCCGCTGGCACCTTTGCTGTGGCAGCAAAAGCTGGACGTTTGTCTTTTTTGCTCCGGAGGCTGCCGAAAGCGAAAACAGGTGCTTTTGAGGATGGAGTCCGCAGGAAAGCAGAGAGGCCCAAATTGTCTGGGGCATTTGAAAGAGTTCCAGGAGGCAGTGAGAACCAGCATCACTTTTGCCCGCTGGCACCTTTGCTGTGGCAGCAAAAGCTGGACGTTTGTCTTTTTTGCTCTGGAGGATGCCGAAAGCGAAAACAGGTGCTTTTGAGGATGGAGTCCACAGGAAAGCAGAGAGGGCCAAATTGTCTGGGGCATTTGAAAGGGTTCCAGGAGGCAGTGAGAACCAGCATTACTTTTGCCCGCTGGCACCTTTGCTGTGGCAGCAAAACCGGGACGTTTGTGTTTTTTGCTCCGGAGGCTGCCGAAAGTGAAAACAGGTGCTTTTGAGGATGGAGTCCGCAGGAAAGCAGAGAGGGCCAAATTGTCTGGGGCATTTGAAAGGGTTCCAGGAGGCACTGAGAACCAGCATTACTTTTCCCCGCTGGCACCTTTGCTGTGGCAGCATAAGCTGGACGTTTGTCTTTTTTGCTCCTGAGGATGCCGAAAGTGAAAACAGGTGCTTTTGAGGATGGAGTCCGCAGGAAAGCAGAGAGGGCCAAATTGTCTGTGGCATTTGAAAGAGTTCCAGGAGGCAGTGAGAACCAGCATTACTTTTCCCCGCTGGCACCTTTGCTGTGGCAGCAAAAGCTGGACGTTTGTCTTTTTTGCTCCGGAGGCTGCCGAAAGCGAAAACAGGTGCTTTTGAGGATGGAGTCCGCAGGAAAGCAGAGAGGGCCAAATTGTCTGGGGCATTTGGCACCTTTGCTGTGGCAGCAAAAGCTGGACGTTTGTCTTTTTTGCTCTGGAGGATGCCGAAAGCGAAAATAGGTGCTTTTGAGGATGGAGTCCGCAGGAAAGCAGAGAGGGCCAAATTGTCTGGGGCATTTGAAAGGGTTCCAGGAGGCTATGAGAACCAGCATTACTTTTGCCCGCTGGCACCTTTGCTGTGGCAGCAAAAGCTGGACGTTTGTCTTTTTTGCTCTGGAGGCTGCCGAAAGGCAGTGAGAACCAGCATTACTTTTCCCGGCTGGCACCTTTGCTGTGGCAGCATAAGCTGGACGTTTGTCTTTTTTGCTCCTGAGGATGCCGAAAGCGAAAACAGGTGCTTTTGAGGATGGAGTCCGCAGGAAAGCAGAGAGGGGCAAATTGTCTGGGGCATTTGAAGAGGTTCCAGGAGGCAATGAGGACCAGCATCACTTTTCCCCGCTGGCACCTTTGCTGTGGCAGCAAAAGCTGGACGTTTGTCTTTTTTGCTCCGGAGGTTGCCGAAAGCGAAAACAAGTGCTTTTGAGGATGGAGTCCGCAGGAAAGCAGAGAGGGCCAAATTGTCTGGGGCATTTGAAAGGGTTCCAGGAGGCAGTGAGAACCAGCATTACTTTTGCCCGCTGGCACCTTTGCTGTGGCAGCAAAACCTGGACGTTTGTCTTTTTTGCTCCGGAGGTTGCCGAAAGCAAAAACAGGTGCTTTTGAGGATGGAGTCCACAGGAAAGCAGAGAGGGCCAAATTGTCTGTGGCTTTTGAAGAGGTTCCAGGAGGCAATGAGGACCAGCATTACTTTTCCCCGCTGGCACCTTTGCTGTGGCAGCAAAAACTGGACGTTTGTCTTTTTTGCTCCTGAGGATGCCGAAAGCGAAAATAGGTGCTTTTGAGGATGGAGTCCGCAGGAAAGCAGAGAGGGCCAAATTGTCTGGGGCATTTGAAGGGGTTCCAGGAGGCAGTGAGAACCAGCATTACTTTTCCCCGCTGGCACCTTTGCTGTGGCAGCAAAACCGGGACGTTTTTTCTTTTTTGCTCCTGAGGATGCCGAAAGCGAAAATAGGTGCTTTTGAGGATGGAGTCCGCAGGAAAGCAGAGAGGGCCAAATTGTCTGTGGCATTTGAAGAGGTTCCAGGAGGCAGTGAGAACCAGCATCACTTTTCCCCGCTGGCACCTTTGCTGTGGCAGCAAAAGCTGGACGTTTGTCTTTTTTGCTCCTGAGGTTGCTGAAAGCGAAAACAGGTGCTTTTGAGGATGGAGTCCGCAGGAAAGCAGAGAGGGCCAAATTGTCTGTGGCATTTGAAGAGGTTCCAGGAGGCAATGAGGACCAGCATCACTTTTCCCCGCTGGCTCCTTTGCTGTGGCAGCAAAAGCTCGACGTTTGTGTTTTTTGCTCCGGAGGCTGCCGAAAGCGAAAACAGGTGCTTTTGAGGATGGAGTCCGCAGGAAAGCAGAGAGGGCCAAATTGTCTGTGGCATTTGAAGAGGTTCCAGGACGCAGTGAGAACCAGCATTACTTTTGCCCGCTGGCACCTTTGCTGTGGCAGCAAAAGCTGGACGTTTGTCTTTTTTGCTCCGGAGGTTGCCGAAAGCAAAAACAGGTGCTTTTGAGGATGGAGTCCACAGGAAAGCAGAGAGGGCCAAATTGTCTGGGGCTTTTGAAGAGGTTCCAGGAGGCAATGAGGACCAGCATTACTTTTCCCCGCTGGCACCTTTGCTGTGGCAGCAAAAGCTGGACGTTTGTCTTTTTTGCTCTGGAGGCTGCCGAAAGCAAAAATAGGTGCTTTTGAGGATGGAGTCCGCAGGAAAGCAGAGAGGGCCAAATTGTCTGTGGCATTTGAAAGGGTTCCAGGAGGCAGTGAGAACCAGCATTACTTTTCCCCGCTGGCACCTTTGCTGTGGCAGCAAAAGCTGGACGTTTGTCTTTTTTGCTCCTGAGGATGCCGAAAGTGAAAACAGGTGCTTTTGAGGATGGATTCCGCAGGAAAGCAGAGAGGGCCAAATTGTCTGGGGCATTTGAAGGGGTTCCAGGAGGCAGTGAGAACCAGCATTACTTTTCCCCGCTGGCACCTTTGCTGTGGCAGCAAAACCGGGACGTTTGTCTTTTTTGCTCCGGAGGCTGCCGAAAGCGAAAACAGGTGCTTTTGAGGATGGAGTCCGCAGGAAAGCAGAGAGGGCCAAATTGTCTGTGGCATT
This sequence comes from Vanellus vanellus, assembly GCF_965231255.1. NCBI lineage: Eukaryota > Metazoa > Chordata > Aves > Charadriiformes > Charadriidae > Vanellus > Vanellus vanellus. The sequence goes on from NW_028127065.1 coordinate 51,163, forward strand.
TGAAGAGGTTCCAGGAGGCAATGAGGACCAGCATTACTTTTCCCCGCTGGCACCTTTGCTGTGGCAGCAAAAGCTGGACGTTTGTCTTTTTTGCTCCGGAGGCTGCCGAAAGCGAAAACAGGTGCTTTTGAGGATGGAGTCCACAGGAAAGCAGAGAGGGCCAAACTGTCTGGGGCATTTGAAAGGGTTCCAGGAGGCAGTGAGAACCAGCATTACTTTTCCCCGCTGGCACCTTTGCTGTGGCAGCAAAAGCTGGACGTTTGTCTTTTTTGCTCTGGAGGTTGCCGAAAGCGAAAACAGGTGCTTTTGAGGATGGAGTCCGCAGGAAAGCAGAGAGGGCCAAATTGTCTGGGGCATTTGAAAGAGTTCCAGGAGGCAGTGAGAACCAGCATCACTTTTGCCCGCTGGCACCTTTGCTGTGGCAGCAAAAGCTGGACGTTTGTCTTTTTTGCTCTGGAGGATGCCGAAAGCGAAAACAGGTGCTTTTGAGGATGGAGTCCACAGGAAAGCAGAGAGGGCCAAATTGTCTGGGGCATTTGAAAGGGTTCCAGGAGGCAGTGAGAACCAGCATTACTTTTGCCCGCTGGCACCTTTGCTGTGGCAGCAAAAGCTGGACGTTTGTCTTTTTTGCTCCGGAGGCTGCCGAAAGTGAAAACAGGTGCTTTTGAGGATGGAGTCCGCAGGAAAGCAGAGAGGGCCAAATTGTCTGGGGCATTTGACAGGGTTCCAGGAGGCAGTGAGAACCAGCATTACTTTTGCCGGCTGGCACCTTTGCTGTGGCAGCAAAAGCTGGACGTTTGTCTTTTTTGCTCCGGAGGCTGCCGAAAGCGAAAACAGGTGCTTTTGAGGATGGAGTCCGCAGGAAAGCAGAGAGGGCCAAATTGTCTGGGGCATTTGAAAGGGTTCCAGGAGGCACTGAGAACCAGCATTACTTTTCCCCGCTGGCACCTTTGCTGTGGCAGCATAAGCTGGACGTTTGTCTTTTTTGCTCCTGAGGATGCCGAAAGTGAAAACAGGTGCTTTTGAGGATGGAGTCCGCAGGAAAGCAGAGAGGGCCAAATTGTCTGTGGCATTTGAAAGAGTTCCAGGAGGCAGTGAGAACCAGCATTACTTTTCCCCGCTGGCACCTTTGCTGTGGCAGCAAAAGCTGGACGTTTGTCTTTTTTGCTCCGGAGGTTGCCGAAAGCGAAAACAGGTGCTTTTGAGGATGGAGTCCGCAGGAAAGCAGAGAGGGCCAAATTGTCTGGGGCATTTGGCACCTTTGCTGTGGCAGCAAAAGCTGGACGTTTGTCTTTTTTGCTCTGGAGGATGCCGAAAGCGAAAATAGGTGCTTTTGAGGATGGAGTCCGCAGGAAAGCAGAGAGGGCCAAATTGTCTGGGGCATTTGAAAGGGTTCCAGGAGGCAGTGAGAACCAGCATTACTTTTGCCCGCTGGCACCTTTGCTGTGGCAGCAAAAGCTGGACGTTTGTCTTTTTTGCTCTGGAGGCTGCCGAAAGGCAGTGAGAACCAGCATTACTTTTCCCGGCTGGCACCTTTGCTGTGGCAGCATAAGCTGGACGTTTGTCTTTTTTGCTCCTGAGGATGCCGAAAGCGAAAACAGGTGCTTTTGAGGATGGAGTCCGCAGGAAAGCAGAGAGGGCCAAATTGTCTGGGGCATTTGAAGAGGTTCCAGGAGGCAATGAGGACCAGCATCACTTTTCCCCGCTGGAACCTTTGCTGTGGCAGCAAAACCTGGACGTTTGTCTTTTTTGCTCCGGAGGTTGCCGAAAGCGAAAACAAGTGCTTTTGAGGATGGATTCCGCAGGAAAGCAGAGAGGGCCAAATTGTCTGGGGCATTTGAAAGGGTTCCAGGAGGCAGTGAGAACCAGCATTACTTTTGCCCGCTGGCACCTTTGCTGTGGCAGCAAAAGCTGGACGTTTGTCTTTTTTGCTCCGGAGGTTGCCGAAAGCAAAAACAGGTGCTTTTGAGGATGGAGTCCACAGGAAAGCAGAGAGGGCCAAATTGTCTGTGGCTTTTGAAGAGGTTCCAGGAGGCAATGAGGACCAGCATTACTTTTCCCCGCTGGCACCTTTGCTGTGGCAGCAAAAACTGGACGTTTGTCTTTTTTGCTCCTGAGGATGCCGAAAGCGAAAATAGGTGCTTTTGAGGATGGAGTCCGCAGGAAAGCAGAGAGGGCCAAATTGTCTGGGGCATTTGAAAGGGTTCCAGGAGGCAGTGAGAACCAGCATTACTTTTCCCCGCTGGCACCTTTGCTGTGGCAGCAAAAGCTGGACGTTTGTATTTTTGCTCTGGAGGCTGCCGAAAGGCAGTGAGAACCAGCATTACTTTTCCCGGCTGGCACCTTTGCTGTGGCAGCATAAGCTGGACGTTTGTCTTTTTTGCTCCTGAGGATGCCGAAAGCGAAAACAGGTGCTTTTGAGGATGGAGTCCGCAGGAAAGCAGAGAGGGCCAAATTGTCTGGGGCATTTGAAAGGGTTCCAGGAGGCAATGAGGACCAGCATCACTTTTCCCCGCTGGCACCTTTGCTGTGGCAGCAAAACCTGGACGTTTGTCTTTTTTGCTCCGGAGGTTGCCGAAAGCGAAAACAAGTGCTTTTGAGGATGGAGTCCGCAGGAAAGCAGAGAGGGCCAAATTGTCTGGGGCATTTGAAAGGGTTCCAGGAGGCAGTGAGAACCAGCATTACTTTTGCCCGCTGGCACCTTTGCTGTGGCAGCAAAACCTGGACGTTTGTCTTTTTTGCTCCGGAGGTTGCCGAAAGCGAAAACAGGTGCTTTTGAGGATGGAGTCCGCAGGAAAGCAGAGAGGGCCAAATTGTCTGGGGCATTTGAAGAGGTTCCAGGAGGCAATGAGGACCAGCATCACTTTTCCCCGCTGGAACCTTTGCTGTGGCAGCAAAACCTGGACGTTTGTCTTTTTTGCTCCGGAGGTTGCCGAAAGCGAAAACAAGTGCTTTTGAGGATGGATTCCGCAGGAAAGCAGAGAGGGCCAAATTGTCTGGGGCATTTGAAAGGGTTCCAGGAGGCAGTGAGAACCAGCATTACTTTTGCCCGCTGGCACCTTTGCTGTGGCAGCAAAAGCTGGACGTTTGTCTTTTTTGCTCCGGAGGTTGCCGAAAGCAAAAACAGGTGCTTTTGAGGATGGAGTCCACAGGAAAGCAGAGAGGGCCAAATTGTCTGTGGCTTTTGAAGAGGTTCCAGGAGGCAATGAGGACCAGCATTACTTTTCCCCGCTGGCACCTTTGCTGTGGCAGCAAAAACTGGACGTTTGTCTTTTTTGCTCCTGAGGATGCCGAAAGCGAAAATAGGTGCTTTTGAGGATGGAGTCCGCAGGAAAGCAGAGAGGGCCAAATTGTCTGGGGCATTTGAAAGGGTTCCAGGAGGCAGTGAGAACCAGCATTACTTACGCCCGCTGGCACCTTTGCTGTGGCAGCAAAAGCTGGACGTTTGTCTTTTTTGCTCTGGAGGCTGCCGAAAGGCAGTGAGAACCAGCATTACTTTTCCCGGCTGGCACCTTTGCTGTGGCAGCATAAGCTGGACGTTTGTCTTTTTTGCTCCTGAGGATGCCGAAAGCGAAAACAGGTGCTTTTGAGGATGGAGTCCGCAGGAAAGCAGAGAGGGCCAAATTGTCTGGGGCATTTGAAAGGGTTCCAGGAGGCAATGAGGACCAGCATCACTTTTCCCCGCTGGCACCTTTGCTGTGGCAGCAAAACCTGGACGTTTGTCTTTTTTGCTCCGGAGGTTGCCGAAAGCGAAAACAAGTGCTTTTGAGGATGGAGTCCGCAGGAAAGCAGAGAGGGCCAAATTGTCTGGGGCATTTGAAAGGGTTCCAGGAGGCAGTGAGAACCAGCATTACTTTTGCCCGCTGGCACCTTTGCTGTGGCAGCAAAACCTGGACGTTTGTCTTTTTTGCTCCGGAGGTTGCCGAAAGCAAAAACAGGTGCTTTTGAGGATGGAGTCCACAGGAAAGCAGAGAGGGCCAAATTGTCTGTGGCTTTTGAAGAGGTTCCAGGAGGCAATGAGGACCAGCATTACTTTTCCCCGCTGGCACCTTTGCTGTGGCAGCAAAACCTGGACGTTTGTCTTTTTTGCTCCTGAGGATGCCGAAAGCGAAAATAGGTGCTTTTGAGGATGGAGTCCGCAGGAAAGCAGAGAGGGCCAAATTGTCTGGGGCATTTGAAGGGGTTCCAGGAGGCAGTGAGAACCAGCATTACTTTTCCCCGCTGGCACCTTTGCCGTGGCAGCAAAACCGGGACGTTTTTTCTTTTTTGCTCCTGAGGATGCCGAAAGCGAAAACAGGTGCTTTTGAGGATGGAGTCCGCAGGAAAGCAGAGAGGGCCAAATTGTCTGTGGCATTTGAAGAGGTTCCAGGAGGCAGTGAGAACCAGCATCACTTTTCCCCGCTGGCACCTTTGCTGTGGCAGCAAAAGCTGGACGTTTGTCTTTTTTGCTCCTGAGGTTGCTGAAAGCGAAAACAGGTGCTTTTGAGGATGGAGTCCGCAGGAAAGCAGAGAGGGCCAAATTGTCTGTGGCATTTGAAGAGGTTCCAGGAGGCAATGAGGACCAGCATCACTTTTCCTCTGCTGGCTCCTTTGCTGTGGCAGCAAAAGCTCGACGTTTGTGTTTTTTGCTCCGGAGGCTGCCGAAAGCGAAAACAGGTGCTTTTGAGGATGGAGTCCGCAGGAAAGCAGAGAGGGCCAAATTGTCTGTGGCATTTGAAGAGGTTCCAGGACGCAGTGAGAACCAGCATTACTTTTGCCCGCTGGCACCTTTGCTGTGGCAGCAAAAGCTGGACGTTTGTCTTTTTTGCTCCGGAGGTTGCCGAAAGCAAAAACAGGTGCTTTTGAGGATGGAGTCCACAGGAAAGCAGAGAGGGCCAAATTGTCTGTGGCTTTTGAAGAGGTTCCAGGAGGCAATGAGGACCAGCATTACTTTTCCCCGCTGGCACCTTTGCTGTGGCAGCAAAAGCTGGACGTTTGTCTTTTTTGCTCTGGAGGCTGCCGAAAGCGAAAATAGGTGCTTTTGAGGATGGAGTCAGCAGGAAAGCAGAGAGGGCCAAATTGTCTGTGGCATTTGAAAGGGTTCCAGGAGGCAGTGAGAACCAGCATTACTTTTCCCCGCTGGCACCTTTGCTGTGGCAGCAAAAGCTGGACGTTTGTCTTTTTTGCTCCTGAGGATGCCGAAAGTGAAAACAGGTGCTTTTGAGGATGGATTCCGCAGGAAAGCAGAGAGGGCCAAATTGTCTGGGGCATTTGAAGGGGTTCCAGGAGGCAGTGAGAACCAGCATTACTTTTCCCTGCTGGCACCTTTGCTGTGGCAGCAAAACCGGGACGTTGGTCTTTTTTGCTCCGGAGGCTGCCGAAAGCGAAAACAGGTGCTTTTGAGGATGGAGTCCGCAGGAAAGCAGAGAGGGCCAAATTGTCTGTGGCATTTGAAGAGGTTCCAGGAGGCAATGAGGACCAGCATTACTTTTCCCCGCTGGCACCTTTGCTGTGGCAGCAAAAGCTGGACGTTTGTCTTTTTTGCTCCGGAGGCTGCCGAAAGCGAAAACAGGTGCTTTTGAGGATGGAGTCCACAGGAAAGCAGAGAGGGCCAAACTGTCTGGGGCATTTGAAAGGGTTCCAGGAGGCAGTGAGAACCAGCATTACTTTTCCCCGCTGGCACCTTTGCTGTGGCAGCAAAAGCTGGACGTTTGTCTTTTTTGCTCCGGAGGCTGCCGAAAGCGAATACAGGTGCTTTTGAGGATGGAGTCCGCAGGAAAGCAGAGAGGGCCAAATTGTCTGGGACATTTGAAAGGGTTCCAGGAGGCAGTGAGAACCAGCATCACTTTTGCCCGCTGGCACCTTTGCTGTGGCAGCAAAACCGGGACGTTTGTGTTTTTTGCTCCTGAGGATGCCGAAAGTGAAAACAGGTGCTTTTGAGGATGGAGTCCGCAGGAAAGCAGAGAGGGCCAATTTGTCTGTGGCATTTGAAGAGGTTCCAGGACGCAGTGAGAACCAGCATTACTTTTGCCGGCTGGCACCTTTGCTGTGGCAGCAAAAGCTGGACGTTTGTCTTTTTTGCTCCGGAGGCTGCCGAAAGCGAAAACAGGTGCTTTTGAGGATGGAGTCCGCAGGAAAGCAGAGAGGGCCAAATTGTCTGGGGCATTTGAAAGAGTTCCAGGAGGCAGTGAGAACCAGCATTACTTTTCCCCGCTGGCACCTTTGCTGTGGCAGCAAAACCTGGACGTTTGTCTTTTTTGCTCCGGAGGTTGCCGAAAGCGAAAACAGGTGCTTTTGAGGATGGAGTCCGCAGGAAAGCAGAGAGGGCCAAATTGTCTGGGGCATTTGGCACCTTTGCTGTGGCAGCAAAAGCTGGACGTTTGTCTTTTTTGCTCTGGAGGCTGCCGAAAGCGAAAATAGGTGCTTTTGAGGATGGAGTCCGCAGGAAAGCAGAGAGGGCCAAATTGTCTGGGGCATTTGAAAGGGTTCCAGGAGGCAGTGAGAACCAGCATTACTTTTCCCCGCTGGCACCTTTGCTGTGGCAGCAAAAGCTGGACGTTTGTCTTTTTTGCTCTGGAGGCTGCCGAAAGGCAGTGAGAACCAGCATTACTTTTCCCGGCTGGCACCTTTGCTGTGGCAGCATAAGCTGGACGTTTGTCTTTTTTGCTCCTGAGGATGCCGAAAGCGAAAACAGGTGCTTTTGAGGATGGAGTCCGCAGGAAAGCAGAGAGGGCCAAATTGTCTGTGGCATTTGAAGAGGTTCCAGGAGGCAATGAGGACCAGCATCACTTTTCCCCGCTGGCACCTTTGCTGTGGCAGCAAAACCTGGACGTTTGTCTTTTTTGCTCCGGAGGTTGCCGAAAGCGAAAACAAGTGCTTTTGAGGATGGAGTCCGCAGGAAAGCAGAGAGGGCCAAATTGTCTGGGGCATTTGAAAGGGTTCCAGGAGGCAGTGAGAACCAGCATTACTTTTGCCCGCTGGCACCTTTGCTGTGGCAGCAAAACCTGGACGTTTGTCTTTTTTGCTCCGGAGGTTGCCGAAAGCAAAAAAAGGTGCTTTTGAGGATGGAGTCCACAGGAAAGCAGAGAGGGCCAAATTGTCTGTGGCTTTTGAAGAGGTTCCAGGAGGCAATGAGGACCAGCATTACTTTTCCCCGCTGGCACCTTTGCTGTGGCAGCAAAAACTGGACGTTTGTCTTTTTTGCTCCTGAGGATGCCGAAAGCGAAAATAGGTGCTTTTGAGGATGGAGTCCGAAGGAAAGCAGAGAGGGCCAAATTGTCTGGGGCATTTGAAGGGGTTCCAGGAGGCAGTGAGAACCAGCATTACTTTTCCCCGCTGGCACCTTTGCTGTGGCAGCAAAACCGGGACGTTTTTTCTTTTTTGCTCCGGAGGCTGCCGAAAGCGAAAACAGGTGCTTTTGAGGATGGAGTCCGCAGGAAAGCAGAGAGGGCCAAATTGTCTGTGGCATTTGAAAGAGTTCCAGGAGGCAGTGAGAACCAGCATTACTTTTCCCCGCTGGCACCTTTGCTGTGGCAGCAAAAGCTGGACGTTTGTCTTTTTTGCTCCTGAGGATGCCGAAAGCGAAAACAGGTGCTTTTGAGGATGGAGTCCGCAGGAAAGCAGAGAGGGCCAAATTGTCTGGGGCATTTGAAAGAGTTCCAGGAGGCAGTGAGAACCAGCATCACTTTTGCCCGCTGGCACCTTTGCTGTGGCAGCAAAAGCTGGACGTTTGTCTTTTTTGCTCTGGAGGATGCCGAAAGCGAAAACAGGTGCTTTTGAGGATGGAGTCCACAGGAAAGCAGAGAGGGCCAAATTGTCTGGGGCATTTGAAAGGGTTCCAGGAGGCAGTGAGAACCAGCATTACTTTTGCCCGCTGGCACCTTTGCTGTGGCAGCAAAACCGGGACGTTTGTGTTTTTTGCTCCGGAGGCTGCCGAAAGTGAAAACAGGTGCTTTTGAGGATGGAGTCCGCAGGAAAGCAGAGAGGGCCAAATTGTCTGGGGCATTTGACAGGGTTCCAGGAGGCAGTGAGAACCAGCATTACTTTTGCCGGCTGGCACCTTTGCTGTGGCAGCAAAAGCTGGACGTTTGTCTTTTTTGCTCCGGAGGCTGCCGAAAGCGAAAACAGGTGCTTTTGAGGATGGAGTCCGCAGGAAAGCAGAGAGGGCCAAATTGTCTGGGGCATTTGAAAGGGTTCCAGGAGGCACTGAGAACCAGCATTACTTTTCCCCGCTGGCACCTTTGCTGTGGCAGCATAAGCTGGACGTTTGTCTTTTTTGCTCCTGAGGATGCCGAAAGTGAAAACAGGTGCTTTTGAGGATGGAGTCCGCAGGAAAGCAGAGAGGGCCAAATTGTCTGTGGCATTTGAAAGAGTTCCAGGAGGCAGTGAGAACCAGCATTACTTTTCCCCGCTGGCACCTTTGCTGTGGCAGCAAAAGCTGGACGTTTGTCTTTTTTGCTCCGGAGGCTGCCGAAAGCGAAAACAGGTGCTTTTGAGGATGGAGTCCGCAGGAAAGCAGAGAGGGCCAAATTGTCTGGGGCATTTGGCACCTTTGCTGTGGCAGCAAAAGCTGGACGTTTGTCTTTTTTGCTCTGGAGGATGCCGAAAGCGAAAATAGGTGCTTTTGAGGATGGAGTCCGCAGGAAAGCAGAGAGGGCCAAATTGTCTGGGGCATTTGAAAGGGTTCCAGGAGGCAGTGAGAACCAGCATTACTTTTGCCCGCTGGCACCTTTGCTGTGGCAGCAAAAGCTGGACGTTTGTCTTTTTTGCTCTGGAGGCTGCCGAAAGGCAGTGAGAACCAGCATTACTTTTCCCGGCTGGCACCTTTGCTGTGGTAGCATAAGCTGGACGTTTGTCTTTTTTGCTCCTGAGGATGCCGAAAGCGAAAACAGGTGCTTTTGAGGATGGAGTCCGCAGGAAAGCAGAGAGGGCCAAATTGTCTGGGGCATTTGAAGAGGTTCCAGGAGGCAATGAGGACCAGCATCACTTTTCCCCGCTGGCACCTTTGCTGTGGCAGCAAAACCTGGACGTTTGTCTTTTTTGCTCCGGAGGTTGCCGAAAGCGAAAACAAGTGCTTTTGAGGATGGAGTCCGCAGGAAAGCAGAGAGGGCCAAATTGTCTGGGGCATTTGAAAGGGTTCCAGGAGGCAGTGAGAACCAGCATTACTTTTGCCCGCTGGCACCTTTGCTGTGGCAGCAAAACCTGGACGTTTGCCTTTTTTTCTCCGGAGGTTGCCGAAAGCAAAAACAGGTGCTTTTGAGGATGGAGTCCACAGGAAAGCAGAGAGGGCCAAATTGTCTGTGGCTTTTGAAGAGGTTCCAGGAGGCAATGAGGACCAGCATTACTTTTCCCCGCTGGCACCTTTGCTGTGGCAGCAAAAACTGGACGTTTGTCTTTTTTGCTCCTGAGGATGCCGAAAGCGAAAATAGGTGCTTTTGAGGATGGAGTCCGCAGGAAAGCAGAGAGGGCCAAATTGTCTGGGGCATTTGAAAGGGTTCCAGGAGGCAGTGAGAACCAGCATTACTTTTGCCCGCTGGCACCTTTGCTGTGGCAGCAAAAGCTGGACGTTTGTCTTTTTTGCTCTGGAGGCTGCCGAAAGGCAGTGAGAACCAGCATTACTTTTCCCGGCTGGCACCTTTGCTGTGGCAGCATAAGCTGGACGTTTGTCTTTTTTGCTCCTGAGGATGCCGAAAGCGAAAACAGGTGCTTTTGAGGATGGAGTCCGCAGGAAAGCAGAGAGGGCCAAATTGTCTGGGGCATTTGAAGAGGTTCCAGGAGGCAATGAGGACCAGCATCACTTTTCCCCGCTGGCACCTTTGCTGTGGCAGCAAAACCTGGACGTTTGTCTTTTTTGCTCCTGAGGATGCCGAAAGCGAAAACAGGTGCTTTTGAGGATGGAGTCCGCAGGAAAGCAGAGAGGGCCAAATTGTCTGTGGCATTTGAAAGAGTTCCAGGAGGCAGTGAGAACCAGCATTACTTTTCCCCGCTGGCACCTTTGCTGTGGCAGCAAAAGCTGGACGTTTGTCTTTTTTGCTCCTGAGGATGCCGAAAGCGAAAACAGGTGCTTTTGAGGATGGAGTCCGCAGGAAAGCAGAGAGGGCCAAATTGTCTGGGGCATTTGAAAGAGTTCCAGGAGGCAGTGAGAACCAGCATCACTTTTGCCCGCTGGCACCTTTGCTGTGGCAGCAAAAGCTGGACGTTTGTCTTTTTTGCTCTGGAGGATGCCGAAAGCGAAAACAGGTGCTTTTGAGGATGGAGTCCACAGGAAAGCAGAGAGGGCCAAATTGTCTGGGGCATTTGAAAGGGTTCCAGGAGGCAGTGAGAACCAGCATTACTTTTGCCCGCTGGCACCTTTGCTGTGGCAGCAAAACCGGGACGTTTGTGTTTTTTGCTCCGGAGGCTGCCGAAAGTGAAAACAGGTGCTTTTGAGGATGGAGTCCGCAGGAAAGCAGAGAGGGCCAAATTGTCTGGGGCATTTGACAGGGTTCCAGGAGGCAGTGAGAACCAGCATTACTTTTGCCGGCTGGCACCTTTGCTGTGGCAGCAAAAGCTGGACGTTTGTCTTTTTTGCTCCGGAGGCTGCCGAAAGCGAAAACAGGTGCTTTTGAGGATGGAGTCCGCAGGAAAGCAGAGAGGGCCAAATTGTCTGGGGCATTTGAAAGGGTTCCAGGAGGCACTGAGAACCAGCATTACTTTTCCCCGCTGGCACCTTTGCTGTGGCAGCATAAGCTGGACGTTTGTCTTTTTTGCTCCTGAGGATGCCGAAAGTGAAAACAGGTGCTTTTGAGGATGGAGTCCGCAGGAAAGCAGAGAGGGCCAAATTGTCTGTGGCATTTGAAAGAGTTCCAGGAGGCAGTGAGAACCAGCATTACTTTTCCCCGCTGGCACCTTTGCTGTGGCAGCAAAAGCTGGACGTTTGTCTTTTTTGCTCCGGAGGCTGCCGAAAGCGAAAACAGGTGCTTTTGAGGATGGAGTCCGCAGGAAAGCAGAGAGGGCCAAATTGTCTGGGGCATTTGGCACCTTTGCTGTGGCAGCAAAAGCTGGACGTTTGTCTTTTTTGCTCTGGAGGATGCCGAAAGCGAAAATAGGTGCTTTTGAGGATGGAGTCCGCAGGAAAGCAGAGAGGGCCAAATTGTCTGGGGCATTTGAAAGGGTTCCAGGAGGCAGTGAGAACCAGCATTACTTTTGCCCGCTGGCACCTTTGCTGTGGCAGCAAAAGCTGGACGTTTGTCTTTTTTGCTCTGGAGGCTGCCGAAAGGCAGTGAGAACCAGCATTACTTTTCCCGGCTGGCACCTTTGCTGTGGTAGCATAAGCTGGACGTTTGTCTTTTTTGCTCCTGAGGATGCCGAAAGCGAAAACAGGTGCTTTTGAGGATGGAGTCCGCAGGAAAGCAGAGAGGGCCAAATTGTCTGGGGCATTTGAAGAGGTTCCAGGAGGCAATGAGGACCAGCATCACTTTTCCCCGCTGGCACCTTTGCTGTGGCAGCAAAACCTGGACGTTTGTCTTTTTTGCTCCGGAGGTTGCCGAAAGCGAAAACAAGTGCTTTTGAGGATGGAGTCCGCAGGAAAGCAGAGAGGGCCAAATTGTCTGGGGCATTTGAAAGGGTTCCAGGAGGCAGTGAGAACCAGCATTACTTTTGCCCGCTGGCACCTTTGCTGTGGCAGCAAAACCTGGACGTTTGCCTTTTTTTCTCCGGAGGTTGCCGAAAGCAAAAACAGGTGCTTTTGAGGATGGAGTCCACAGGAAAGCAGAGAGGGCCAAATTGTCTGTGGCTTTTGAAGAGGTTCCAGGAGGCAATGAGGACCAGCATTACTTTTCCCCGCTGGCACCTTTGCTGTGGCAGCAAAAACTGGACGTTTGTCTTTTTTGCTCCTGAGGATGCCGAAAGCGAAAATAGGTGCTTTTGAGGATGGAGTCCGCAGGAAAGCAGAGAGGGCCAAATTGTCTGGGGCATTTGAAAGGGTTCCAGGAGGCAGTGAGAACCAGCATTACTTTTGCCCGCTGGCACCTTTGCTGTGGCAGCAAAAGCTGGACGTTTGTCTTTTTTGCTCTGGAGGCTGCCGAAAGGCAGTGAGAACCAGCATTACTTTTCCCGGCTGGCACCTTTGCTGTGGCAGCATAAGCTGGACGTTTGTCTTTTTTGCTCCTGAGGATGCCGAAAGCGAAAACAGGTGCTTTTGAGGATGGAGTCCGCAGGAAAGCAGAGAGGGCCAAATTGTCTGGGGCATTTGAAGAGGTTCCAGGAGGCAATGAGGACCAGCATCACTTTTCCCCGCTGGCACCTTTGCTGTGGCAGCAAAACCTGGACGTTTGTCTTTTTTGCTCCGGAGGTTGCCGAAAGCGAAAACAAGTGCTTTTGAGGATGGAGTCCGCAGGAAAGCAGAGAGGGCCAAATTGTCTGGGGCATTTGAAAGGGTTCCAGGAGGCAGTGAGAACCAGCATTACTTTTGCCCGCTGGCACCTTTGCTGTGGCAGCAAAACCTGGACGTTTGTCTTTTTTGCTCCGGAGGTTGCCGAAAGCAAAAACAGGTGCTTTTGAGGATGGAGTCCACAGGAAAGCAGAGAGGGCCAAATTGTCTGTGGCTTTTGAAGAGGTTCCAGGAGGCAATGAGGACCAGCATTACTTTTCCCCGCTGGCACCTTTGCTGTGGCAGCAAAAACTGGACGTTTGTCTTTTTTGCTCCTGAGGATGCCGAAAGCGAAAATAGGTGCTTTTGAGGATGGAGTCCGCAGGAAAGCAGAGAGGGCCAAATTGTCTGGGGCATTTGAAGGGGTTCCAGGAGGCAGTGAGAACCAGCATTACTTTTCCCCGCTGGCACCTTTGCTGTGGCAGCAAAACCGGGACGTTTATTCTTTTTTGCTCCTGAGGATGCCGAAAGCGAAAACAGGTGCTTTTGAGGATGGAGTCCGCAGGAAAGCAGAGAGGGCCAAATTGTCTGTGGCATTTGAAGAGGTTCCAGGACACAGTGAGAACCAGCATCACTTTTCCCCGCTGGCACCTTTGCTGTGGCAGCAAAAGCTGGACGTTTGTCTTTTTTGCTCCTGAGGTTGCTGAAAGCGAAAACAGGTGCTTTTGAGGATGGAGTCCGCAGGAAAGCAGAGAGGGCCAAATTGTCTGTGGCATTTGAAAGAGTTCCAGGAGGCAGTGAGAACCAGCATTACTTTTCCCCGCTGGCACCTTTGCTGTGGCAGCAAAAGCTGGACGTTTGTCTTTTTTGCTCCGGAGGCTGCCGAAAGCGAAAACAGGTGCTTTTGAGGATGGAGTCCGCAGGAAAGCAGAGAGGGCCAAATTGTCTGGGGCATTTGGCACCTTTGCTGTGGCAGCAAAAGCTGGACGTTTGTCTTTTTTGCTCTGGAGGATGCCGAAAGCGAAAATAGGTGCTTTTGAGGATGGAGTCCGCAGGAAAGCAGAGAGGGCCAAATTGTCTGGGGCATTTGAAAGGGTTCCAGGAGGCAGTGAGAACCAGCATTACTTTTGCCCGCTGGCACCTTTGCTGTGGCAGCAAAAGCTGGACGTTTGTCTTTTTTGCTCTGGAGGCTGCCGAAAGGCAGTGAGAACCAGCATTACTTTTCCCGGCTGGCACCTTTGCTGTGGTAGCATAAGCTGGACGTTTGTCTTTTTTGCTCCTGAGGATGCCGAAAGCGAAAACAGGTGCTTTTGAGGATGGAGTCCGCAGGAAAGCAGAGAGGGCCAAATTGTCTGGGGCATTTGAAGAGGTTCCAGGAGGCAATGAGGACCAGCATTACTTTTCCCCGCTGGCACCTTTGCTGTGGCAGCAAAAACTGGACGTTTGTCTTTTTTGCTCCTGAGGATGCCGAAAGCGAAAATAGGTGCTTTTGAGGATGGAGTCCGCAGGAAAGCAGAGAGGGCCAAATTGTCTGGGGCATTTGAAAGGGTTCCAGGAGGCAGTGAGAACCAGCATTACTTTTGCCCGCTGGCACCTTTGCTGTGGCAGCAAAAGCTGGACGTTTGTCTTTTTTGCTCTGGAGGTTGCCGAAAGCAAAAACAGGTGCTTTTGAGGATGGAGTCCACAGGAAAGCAGAGAGGGCCAAATTGTCTGTGGCTTTTGAAGAGGTTCCAGGAGGCAATGAGGACCAGCATTACTTTTCCCCGCTGGCACCTTTGCTGTGGCAGCAAAAACTGGACGTTTGTCTTTTTTGCTCCTGAGGATGCCGAAAGCGAAAATAGGTGCTTTTGAGGATGGAGTCCGCAGGAAAGCAGAGAGGGCCAAATTGTCTGGGGCATTTGAAAGGGTTCCAGGAGGCAGTGAGAACCAGCATTACTTTTGCCCGCTGGCACCTTTGCTGTGGCAGCAAAAGCTGGACGTTTGTCTTTTTTGCTCTGGAGGCTGCCGAAAGGCAGTGAGAACCAGCATTACTTTTCCCGGCTGGCACCTTTGCTGTGGCAGAATAAGCTGGACGTTTGTATTTTTTGCTCCTGAGGATGCCGAAAGCGAAAACAGGTGCTTTTGAGGATGGAGTCCGCAGGAAAGCAGAGAGGGCCAAATTGTCTGGGGCATTTGAAGAGGTTCCAGGAGGCAATGAGGACCAGCATCACTTTTCCCCGCTGGCACCTTTGCTGTGGCAGCAAAACCTGGACGTTTGTCTTTTTTGCTCCGGAGGTTGCCGAAAGCGAAAACAAGTGCTTTTGAGGATGGAGTCCGCAGGAAAGCAGAGAGGGCCAAATTGTCTGGGGCATTTGAAAGGGTTCCAGGAGGCAGTGAGAACCAGCATTACTTTTGCCCGCTGGCACCTTTGCTGTGGCAGCAAAACCTGGACGTTTGTCTTTTTTGCTCCGGAGGTTGCCGAAAGCAAAAACAGGTGCTTTTGAGGATGGAGTCCACAGGAAAGCAGAGAGGGCCAAATTGTCTGTGGCTTTTGAAGAGGTTCCAGGAGGCAATGAGGACCAGCATTACTTTTCCCCGCTGGCACCTTTGCTGTGGCAGCAAAAACTGGACGTTTGTCTTTTTTGCTCCTGAGGATGCCGAAAGCGAAAATAGGTGCTTTTGAGGATGGAGTCCGCAGGAAAGCAGAGAGGGCCAAATTGTCTGGGGCATTTGAAGGGGTTCCAGGAGGCAGTGAGAACCAGCATTACTTTTCCCCGCTGGCACCTTTGCTGTGGCAGCAAAACCGGGACGTTTATTCTTTTTTGCTCCTGAGGATGCCGAAAGCGAAAACAGGTGCTTTTGAGGATGGAGTCCGCAGGAAAGCAGAGAGGGCCAAATTGTCTGTGGCATTTGAAGAGGTTCCAGGACACAGTGAGAACCAGCATCACTTTTCCCCGCTGGCACCTTTGCTGTGGCAGCAAAAGCTGGACGTTTGTCTTTTTTGCTCCTGAGGTTGCTGAAAGCGAAAACAGGTGCTTTTGAGGATGGAGTCCGCAGGAAAGCAGAGAGGGCCAAATTGTCTGTGGCATTTGAAGAGGTTTCAGGAGGCAATGAGGACCAGCATCACTTTTCCCCGCTGGCTCCTTTGCTGTGGCAGCAAAAGCTCGACGTTTGTGTTTTTTACTCCGGAGGCTGCCGAAAGCGAAAACAGGTGCTTTTGAGGATGGAGTCCGCAGGAAAGCAGAGAGGGCCAAATTGTCTGTGGCATTTGAAGAGGTTCCAGGACGCAGTGAGAACCAGCATTACTTTTCCCCGCTGGCACCTTTGCTGTGGCAGCAAAAGCTGGACGTTTGTCTTTTTTGCTCCGGAGGTTGCCGAAAGCAAAAACAGGTGCTTTTGAGGATGGAGTCCACAGGAAAGCAGAGAGGGCCAAATTGTCTGTGGCTTTTGAAGAGGTTCCAGGAGGCAATGAGGACCAGCATTACTTTTCCCCGCTGGCACCTTTGCTGTGGCAGCAAAAGCTGGACGTTTGTCTTTTTTGCTCTGGAGGCTGCCGAAAGCGAAAATAGGTGCTTTTGAGGATGGAGTCCGCAGGAAAGCAGAGAGGGCCAAATTGTCTGTGGCATTTGAAAGGGTTCCAGGAGGCAGTGAGAACCAGCATTACTTTTCCCCGCTGGCACCTTTGCTGTGGCAGCAAAAGCTGGACGTTTGTCTTTTTTGCTCTGGAGGCTGCAGAAAGCGAAAACAGGTGCTTTTGAGGATGGAGTCCGCAGGAAAGCAGAGAGGGCCAAATTGTCTGTGGCATTTGAAGAGGTTCCAGGAGGCAATGAGGACCAGCATTACTTTTCCCCGCTGGCACCTTTGCTGTGGCAGCAAAAGCTGGACGTTTGTCTTTTTTGCTCCGGAGGCTGCCGAAAGCGAAAACAGGTGCTTTTGAGGATGGAGTCCACAGGAAAGCAGAGAGGGCCAAACTGTCTGGGGCATTTGAAAGGGTTCCAGGAGGCAGTGAGAACCAGCATTACTTTTCCCCGCTGGCACCTTTGCTGTGGCAGCAAAAGCTGGACGTTTGTCTTTTTTGCTCCGGAGGCTGCCGAAAGCGAAAACAGGTGCTTTTGAGGATGGAGTCCGCAGGAAAGCAGAGAGGCCCAAATTGTCTGGGGCATTTGAAGAGGTTTCAGGAGGCAATGAGGACCAGCATCACTTTTCCCCGCTGGCTCCTTTGCTGTGGCAGCAAAAGCTCGACGTTTGTGTTTTTTACTCCGGAGGCTGCCGAAAGCGAAAACAGGTGCTTTTGAGGATGGAGTCCGCAGGAAAGCAGAGAGGGCCAAATTGTCTGTGGCATTTGAAGAGGTTCCAGGACGCAGTGAGAACCAGCATTACTTTTCCCCGCTGGCACCTTTGCTGTGGCAGCAAAAGCTGGACGTTTGTCTTTTTTGCTCCGGAGGTTGCCGAAAGCAAAAACAGGTGCTTTTGAGGATGGAGTCCACAGGAAAGCAGAGAGGGCCAAATTGTCTGGGGCTTTTGAAGAGGTTCCAGGAGGCAATGAGGACCAGCATTACTTTTCCCCGCTGGCACCTTTGCTGTGGCAGCAAAAGCTGGACGTTTGTCTTTTTTGCTCTGGAGGCTGCCGAAAGCGAAAATAGGTGCTTTTGAGGATGGAGTCCGCAGGAAAGCAGAGAGGGCCAAATTGTCTGTGGCATTTGAAAGGGTTCCAGGAGGCAGTGAGAACCAGCATTACTTTTCCCCGCTGGCACCTTTGCTGTGGCAGCAAAACCGGGACGTTTGTCTTTTTTGCTCCGGAGGCTGCCGAAAGCGAAAACAGGTGCTTTTGAGGATGGAGTCCGCAGGAAAGCAGAGAGGGCCAAATTGTCTGTGGCATTTGAAGAGGTTCCAGGAGGCAATGAGGACCAGCATTACTTTTCCCCGCTGGCACCTTTGCTGTGGCAGCAAAAGCTGGACGTTTGTCTTTTTTGCTCCGGAGGCTGCCGAAAGCGAAAACAGGTGCTTTTGAGGATGGAGTCCACAGGAAAGCAGAGAGGGCCAAACTGTCTGGGGCATTTGAAAGGGTTCCAGGAGGCAGTGAGAACCAGCATTACTTTTGCCCGCTGGCACCTTTGCTGTGGCAGCAAAAGCTGGACGTTTGTCTTTTTTGCTCTGGAGGATGCCGAAAGCGAAAACAGGTGCTTTTGAGGATGGAGTCCGCAGGAAAGCAGAGAGGGCCAAATTGTCTGGGGCATTTGAAAGAGTTCCAGGAGGCAGTGAGAACCAGCATCACTTTTGCCCGCTGGCACCTTTGCTGTGGCAGCAAAAGCTGGACGTTTGTCTTTTTTGCTCTGGAGGATGCCGAAAGCGAAAACAGGTGCTTTTGAGGATGGAGTCCACAGGAAAGCAGAGAGGGCCAAATTGTCTGGGGCATTTGAAGAGGTTCCAGGAGGCAATGAGGACCAGCATTACTTTTGCCCGCTGGCACCTTTGCTGTGGCAGCAAAACCGGGACGTTTGTGTTTTTTGCTCCGGAGGCTGCCGAAAGTGAAAACAGGTGCTTTTGAGGATGGAGTCCGCAGGAAAGCAGAGAGGGCCAAATTGTCTGTGGCATTTGAAGAGGTTCCAGGACGCAGTGAGAACCAGCATTACTTTTCCCCGCTGGCACCTTTGCTGTGGCAGCAAAAGCTGGACGTTTGTCTTTTTTGCTCCGGAGGCTGCCGAAAGCGAAAACAGGTGCTTTTGAGGATGGAGTCCGCAGGAAAGCAGAGAGGGCCAAATTGTCTGGGGCATTTGAAAGGGTTCCAGGAGGCACTGAGAACCAGCATTACTTTTCCCCGCTGGCACCTTTGCTGTGGCAGCATAAGCTGGACGTTTGTCTTTTTTGCTCCTGAGGATGCCGAAAGCGAAAACAGGTGCTTTTGAGGATGGAGTCCGCAGGAAAGCAGAGAGGGCCAAATTGTCTGTGGCATTTGAAAGAGTTCCAGGAGGCAGTGAGAACCAGCATTACTTTTCCCCGCTGGCACCTTTGCTGTGGCAGCAAAAGCTGGACGTTTGTCTTTTTTGCTCCGGAGGCTGCCGAAAGCGAAAACAGGTGCTTTTGAGGATGGAGTCCGCAGGAAAGCAGAGAGGGCCAAATTGTCTGGGGCATTTGGCACCTTTGCTGTGGCAGCAAAAGCTGGACGTTTGTCTTTTTTGCTCTGGAGGATGCCGAAAGCGAAAATAGGTGCTTTTGAGGATGGAGTCCGCAGGAAAGCAGAGAGGGCCAAATTGTCTGGGGCATTTGAAAGGGTTCCAGGAGGCTATGAGAACCAGCATTACTTTTGCCCGCTGGCACCTTTGCTGTGGCAGCAAAAGCTGGACGTTTGTCTTTTTTGCTCTGGAGGCTGCCGAAAGGCAGTGAGAACCAGCATTACTTTTCCCGGCTGGCACCTTTGCTGTGGCAGCATAAGCTGGACGTTTGTCTTTTTTGCTCCTGAGGATGCCGAAAGCGAAAACAGGTGCTTTTGAGGATGGAGTCCGCAGGAAAGCAGAGAGGGCCAAATTGTCTGTGGCATTTGAAGAGGTTCCAGGACGCAGTGAGAACCAGCATTACTTTTCCCCGCTGGCACCTTTGCTGTGGCAGCAAAAGCTGGACGTTTGTCTTTTTTGCTCCGGAGGCTGCCGAAAGCGAAAACAGGTGCTTTTGAGGATGGAGTCCGCAGGAAAGCAGAGAGGGCCAAATTGTCTGGGGCATTTGAAAGGGTTCCAGGAGGCACTGAGAACCAGCATTACTTTTCCCCGCTGGCACCTTTGCTGTGGCAGCAAAAGCTGGACGTTTGTCTTTTTTGCTCCGGAGGCTGCCGAAAGCGAAAACAGGTGCTTTTGAGGATGGAGTCCGCAGGAAAGCAGAGAGGGCCAAATTGTCTGGGGCATTTGGCACCTTTGCTGTGGCAGCAAAAGCTGGACGTTTGTCTTTTTTGCTCTGGAGGATGCCGAAAGCGAAAATAGGTGCTTTTGAGGATGGAGTCCGCAGGAAAGCAGAGAGGGCCAAATTGTCTGGGGCATTTGAAAGGGTTCCAGGAGGCTATGAGAACCAGCATTACTTTTGCCCGCTGGCACCTTTGCTGTGGCAGCAAAAGCTGGACGTTTGTCTTTTTTGCTCTGGAGGCTGCCGAAAGGCAGTGAGAACCAGCATTACTTTTCCCGGCTGGCACCTTTGCTGTGGCAGCATAAGCTGGACGTTTGTCTTTTTTGCTCCTGAGGATGCCGAAAGCGAAAACAGGTGCTTTTGAGGATGGAGTCCGCAGGAAAGCAGAGAGGGCCAAATTGTCTGGGGCATTTGAAGAGGTTCCAGGAGGCAATGAGGACCAGCATCACTTTTCCCCGCTGGCACCTTTGCTGTGGCAGCAAAAGCTGGACGTTTGTCTTTTTTGCTCCGGAGGTTGCCGAAAGCGAAAACAAGTGCTTTTGAGGATGGAGTCCGCAGGAAAGCAGAGAGGGCCAAATTGTCTGGGGCATTTGAAAGGGTTCCAGGAGGCAGTGAGAACCAGCATTACTTTTGCCCGCTGGCACCTTTGCTGTGGCAGCAAAACCTGGACGTTTGTCTTTTTTGCTCCGGAGGTTGCCGAAAGCAAAAACAGGTGCTTTTGAGGATGGAGTCCACAGGAAAGCAGAGAGGGCCAAATTGTCTGTGGCTTTTGAAGAGGTTCCAGGAGGCAATGAGGACCAGCATTACTTTTCCCCGCTGGCACCTTTGCTGTGGCAGCAAAAACTGGACGTTTGTCTTTTTTGCTCCTGAGGATGCCGAAAGCGAAAATAGGTGCTTTTGAGGATGGAGTCCGCAGGAAAGCAGAGAGGGCCAAATTGTCTGGGGCATTTGAAGGGGTTCCAGGAGGCAGTGAGAACCAGCATTACTTTTCCCCGCTGGCACCTTTGCTGTGGCAGCAAAACCGGGACGTTTATTCTTTTTTGCTCCTGAGGATGCCGAAAGCGAAAATAGGTGCTTTTGAGGATGGAGTCCGCAGGAAAGCAGAGAGGGCCAAATTGTCTGTGGCATTTGAAGAGGTTCCAGGAGGCAGTGAGAACCAGCATCACTTTTCCCCGCTGGCACCTTTGCTGTGGCAGCAAAAGCTGGACGTTTGTCTTTTTTGCTCCTGAGGTTGCTGAAAGCGAAAACAGGTGCTTTTGAGGATGGAGTCCGCAGGAAAGCAGAGAGGGCCAAATTGTCTGGGGCATTTGAAGAGGTTCCAGGAGGCAATGAGGACCAGCATCACTTTTCCCCGCTGGCTCCTTTGCTGTGGCAGCAAAAGCTCGACGTTTGTGTTTTTTGCTCCGGAGGCTGCCGAAAGCGAAAACAGGTGCTTTTGAGGATGGAGTCCGCAGGAAAGCAGAGAGGGCCAAATTGTCTGTGGCATTTGAAGAGGTTCCAGGACGCAGTGAGAACCAGCATTACTTTTGCCCGCTGGCACCTTTGCTGTGGCAGCAAAAGCTGGACGTTTGTCTTTTTTGCTCCGGAGGTTGCCGAAAGCAAAAACAGGTGCTTTTGAGGATGGAGTCCACAGGAAAGCAGAGAGGGCCAAATTGTCTGGGGCTTTTGAAGAGGTTCCAGGAGGCAATGAGGACCAGCATTACTTTTCCCCGCTGGCACCTTTGCTGTGGCAGCAAAAGCTGGACGTTTGTCTTTTTTGCTCTGGAGGCTGCCGAAAGCAAAAATAGGTGCTTTTGAGGATGGAGTCCGCAGGAAAGCAGAGAGGGCCAAATTGTCTGTGGCATTTGAAAGGGTTCCAGGAGGCAGTGAGAACCAGCATTACTTTTCCCCGCTGGCACCTTTGCTGTGGCAGCAAAAGCTGGACGTTTGTCTTTTTTGCTCCTGAGGATGCCGAAAGTGAAAACAGGTGCTTTTGAGGATGGATTCCGCAGGAAAGCAGAGAGGGCCAAATTGTCTGGGGCATTTGAAGGGGTTCCAGGAGGCAGTGAGAACCAGCATTACTTTTCCCCGCTGGCACCTTTGCTGTGGCAGCAAAACCGGGACGTTTGTCTTTTTTGCTCTGGAGGTTGCCGAAAGCGAAAACAGGTGCTTTTGAGGATGGAGTCCGCAGGAAAGCAGAGAGGGCCAAATTGTCTGGGGCATTTGAAAGAGTTCCAGGAGGCAATGAGGACCAGCATCACTTTTCCCCGCTGGCACCTTTGCTGTGGCAGCAAAAGCTGGACGTTTGTCTTTTTTGCTCTGGAGGTTGCCGAAAGCGAAAACAGGTGCTTTTGAGGATGGAGTCCACAGGAAAGCAGAGAGGGCCAAATTGTCTGGGGCATTTGAAAGGGTTCCAGGAGGCAGTGAGAACCAGCATTACTTTTGCCCGCTGGCACCTTTGCTGTGGCAGCAAAACCGGGACGTTTGTGTTTTTTGCTCCGGAGGCTGCCGAAAGTGAAAACAGGTGCTTTTGAGGATGGAGTCCGCAGGAAAGCAGAGAGGGCCAAATTGTCTGGGGCATTTGACAGGGTTCCAGGAGGCAGTGAGAACCAGCATTACTTTTCCCCGCTGGCACCTTTGCTGTGGCAGCAAAAGCTGGACGTTTGTCTTTTTTGCTCCGGAGGCTGCCGAAAGCGAAAACAGGTGCTTTTGAGGATGGAGTCCGCAGGAAAGCAGAGAGGGCCAAATTGTCTGGGGCATTTGGCACCTTTGCTGTGGCAGCAAAAGCTGGACGTTTGTCTTTTTTGCTCTGGAGGATGCCGAAAGCGAAAATAGGTGCTTTTGAGGATGGAGTCCGCAGGAAAGCAGAGAGGGCCAAATTGTCTGGGGCATTTGAAAGGGTTCCAGGAGGCAGTGAGAACCAGCATTACTTTTGCCCGCTGGCACCTTTGCTGTGGCAGCAAAAGCTGGACGTTTGTCTTTTTTGCTCTGGAGGCTGCCGAAAGGCAGTGAGAACCAGCATTACTTTTCCCGGCTGGCACCTTTGCTGTGGCAGCATAAGCTGGACGTTTGTCTTTTTTGCTCCTGAGGATGCCGAAAGCGAAAACAGGTGCTTTTGAGGATGGAGTCCGCAGGAAAGCAGAGAGGGCCAAATTGTCTGGGGCATTTGAAGAGGTTCCAGGAGGCAATGAGGACCAGCATCACTTTTCCCCGCTGGAACCTTTGCTGTGGCAGCAAAACCTGGACGTTTGTCTTTTTTGCTCCGGAGGTTGCCGAAAGCGAAAACAAGTGCTTTTGAGGATGGAGTCCGCAGGAAAGCAGAGAGGGCCAAATTGTCTGGGGCATTTGAAAGGGTTCCAGGAGGCAGTGAGAACCAGCATTACTTTTGCCCGCTGGCACCTTTGCTGTGGCAGCAAAACCGGGACGTTGGTCTTTTTTGCTCCGGAGGTTGCCGAAAGCAAAAACAGGTGCTTTTGAGGATGGAGTCCACAGGAAAGCAGAGAGGGCCAAATTGTCTGTGGCTTTTGAAGAGGTTCCAGGAGGCAATGAGGACCAGCATTACTTTTCCCCGCTGGCACCTTTGCTGTGGCAGCAAAAACTGGACGTTTGTCTTTTTTGCTCCTGAGGATGCCGAAAGCGAAAATAGGTGCTTTTGAGGATGGAGTCCGCAGGAAAGCAGAGAGGGCCAAATTGTCTGGGGCATTTGAAAGGGTTCCAGGAGGCAGTGAGAACCAGCATTACTTACGCCCGCTGGCACCTTTGCTGTGGCAGCAAAAGCTGGACGTTTGTCTTTTTTGCTCTGGAGGCTGCCGAAAGGCAGTGAGAACCAGCATTACTTTTCCCGGCTGGCACCTTTGCTGTGGCAGCATAAGCTGGACGTTTGTCTTTTTTGCTCCTGAGGATGCCGAAAGCGAAAACAGGTGCTTTTGAGGATGGAGTCCGCAGGAAAGCAGAGAGGGCCAAATTGTCTGGGGCATTTGAAAGGGTTCCAGGAGGCAATGAGGACCAGCATCACTTTTCCCCGCTGGCACCTTTGCTGTGGCAGCAAAACCTGGACGTTTGTCTTTTTTGATCCGGAGGTTGCCGAAAGCGAAAACAAGTGCTTTTGAGGATGGAGTCCGCAGGAAAGCAGAGAGGGCCAAATTGTCTGGGGCATTTGAAAGGGTTCCAGGAGGCAGTGAGAACCAGCATTACTTTTGCCCGCTGGCACCTTTGCTGTGGCAGCAAAACCTGGACGTTTGTCTTTTTTGCTCCGGAGGTTGCCGAAAGCAAAAACAGGTGCTTTTGAGGATGGAGTCCACAGGAAAGCAGAGAGGGCCAAATTGTCTGTGGCTTTTGAAGAGGTTCCAGGAGGCAATGAGGACCAGCATTACTTTTCCCCGCTGGCACCTTTGCTGTGGCAGCAAAACCTGGACGTTTGTCTTTTTTGCTCCTGAGGATGCCGAAAGCGAAAATAGGTGCTTTTGAGGATGGAGTCCGCAGGAAAGCAGAGAGGGCCAAATTGTCTGGGGCATTTGAAGGGGTTCCAGGAGGCAGTGAGAACCAGCATTACTTTTCCCCGCTGGCACCTTTGCTGTGGCAGCAAAACCGGGACGTTTTTTCTTTTTTGCTCCTGAGGATGCCGAAAGCGAAAACAGGTGCTTTTGAGGATGGAGTCCGCAGGAAAGCAGAGAGGGCCAAATTGTCTGTGGCATTTGAAGAGGTTCCAGGAGGCAGTGAGAACCAGCATCACTTTTCCCCGCTGGCACATTTGCTGTGGCAGCAAAAGCTGGACGTTTGTCTTTTTTGCTCCTGAGGTTGCTGAAAGCGAAAACAGGTGCTTTTGAGGATGGAGTCCGCAGGAAAGCAGAGAGGGCCAAATTGTCTGTGGCATTTGAAGAGGTTCCAGGAGGCAATGAGGACCAGCATCACTTTTCCTCTGCTGGCTCCTTTGCTGTGGCAGCAAAAGCTCGACGTTTGTGTTTTTTGCTCCGGAGGTTGCCGAAAGCGAAAACAGGTGCTTTTGAGGATGGAGTCCGCAGGAAAGCAGAGAGGGCCAAATTGTCTGTGGCATTTGAAGAGGTTCCAGGACGCAGTGAGAACCAGCATTACTTTTGCCCGCTGGCACCTTTGCTGTGGCAGCAAAAGCTGGACGTTTGTCTTTTTTGCTCCGGAGGTTGCCGAAAGCAAAAACAGGTGCTTTTGAGGATGGAGTCCACAGGAAAGCAGAGAGGGCCAAATGGTCTGTGGCTTTTGAAGAGGTTCCAGGAGGCAATGAGGACCAGCATTACTTTTCCCCGCTGGCACCTTTGCTGTGGCAGCAAAAGCTGGACGTTTGTCTTTTTTGCTCTGGAGGCTGCCGAAAGCGAAAATAGGTGCTTTTGAGGATGGAGTCAGCAGGAAAGCAGAGAGGGCCAAATTGTCTGTGGCATTTGAAAGGGTTCCAGGAGGCAGTGAGAACCAGCATTACTTTTCCCCGCTGGCACCTTTGCTGTGGCAGCAAAAGCTGGACGTTTGTCTTTTTTGCTCCTGAGGATGCCGAAAGTGAAAACAGGTGCTTTTGAGGATGGATTCCGCAGGAAAGCAGAGAGGGCCAAATTGTCTGGGGCATTTGAAGGGGTTCCAGGAGGCAGTGAGAACCAGCATTACTTTTCCCTGCTGGCACCTTTGCTGTGGCAGCAAAACCGGGACGTTGGTCTTTTTTGCTCCGGAGGCTGCCGAAAGCGAAAACAGGTGCTTTTGAGGATGGAGTCCGCAGGAAAGCAGAGAGGGCCAAATTGTCTGTGGCATTTGAAGAGGTTCCAGGAGGCAATGAGGACCAGCATTACTTTTCCCCGCTGGCACCTTTGCTGTGGCAGCAAAAGCTGGACGTTTGTCTTTTTTGCTCCGGAGGCTGCCGAAAGCGAAAACAGGTGCTTTTGAGGATGGAGTCCACAGGAAAGCAGAGAGGGCCAAACTGTCTGGGGCATTTGAAAGGGTTCCAGGAGGCAGTGAGAACCAGCATTACTTTTCCCCGCTGGCACCTTTGCTGTGGCAGCAAAAGCTGGACGTTTGTCTTTTTTGCTCCGGAGGCTGCCGAAAGCGAATACAGGTGCTTTTGAGGATGGAGTCCGCAGGAAAGCAGAGAGGGCCAAATTGTCTGGGACATTTGAAAGGGTTCCAGGAGGCAGTGAGAACCAGCATCACTTTTGCCCGCTGGCACCTTTGCTGTGGCAGCAAAACCGGGACGTTTGTGTTTTTTGCTCCTGAGGATGCCGAAAGTGAAAACAGGTGCTTTTGAGGATGGAGTCCGCAGGAAAGCAGAGAGGGCCAATTTGTCTGTGGCATTTGAAGAGGTTCCAGGACGCAGTGAGAACCAGCATTACTTTTGCCGGCTGGCACCTTTGCTGTGGCAGCAAAAGCTGGACGTTTGTCTTTTTTGCTCCGGAGGCTGCCGAAAGCGAAAACAGGTGCTTTTGAGGATGGAGTCCGCAGGAAAGCAGAGAGGGCCAAATTGTCTGGGGCATTTGAAAGAGTTCCAGGAGGCAGTGAGAACCAGCATTACTTTTCCCCGCTGGCACCTTTGCTGTGGCAGCAAAACCTGGACGTTTGTCTTTTTTGCTCCGGAGGTTGCCGAAAGCGAAAACAGGTGCTTTTGAGGATGGAGTCCGCAGGAAAGCAGAGAGGGCCAAATTGTCTGGGGCATTTGGCACCTTTGCTGTGGCAGCAAAAGCTGGACGTTTGTCTTTTTTGCTCTGGAGGCTGCCGAAAGCGAAAATAGGTGCTTTTGAGGATGGAGTCCGCAGGAAAGCAGAGAGGGCCAAATTGTCTGGGGCATTTGAAAGGGTTCCAGGAGGCAGTGAGAACCAGCATTACTTTTCCCCGCTGGCACCATTGCTGTGGCAGCAAAAGCTGGACGTTTGTCTTTTTTGCTCTGGAGGCTGCCGAAAGGCAGTGAGAACCAGCATTACTTTTCCCGGCTGGCACCTTTGCTGTGGCAGCATAAGCTGGACGTTTGTCTTTTTTGCTCCTGAGGATGCCGAAAGCGAAAACAGGTGCTTTTGAGGATGGAGTCCGCAGGAAAGCAGAGAGGGCCAAATTGTCTGTGGCATTTGAAGAGGTTCCAGGAGGCAATGAGGACCAGCATCACTTTTCCCCGCTGGCACCTTTGCTGTGGCAGCAAAACCTGGACGTTTGTCTTTTTTGCTCCGGAGGTTGCCGAAAGCGAAAACAAGTGCTTTTGAGGATGGAGTCCACAGGAAAGCAGAGAGGGCCAAATTGTCTGTGGCTTTTGAAGAGGTTCCAGGAGGCAATGAGGACCAGCATTACTTTTCCCCGCTGGCACCTTTGCTGTGGCAGCAAAAACTGGACGTTTGTCTTTTTTGCTCCTGAGGATGCCGAAAGCGAAAATAGGTGCTTTTGAGGATGGAGTCCGAAGGAAAGCAGAGAGGGCCAAATTGTCTGGGGCATTTGAAGGGGTTCCAGGAGGCAGTGAGAACCAGCATTACTTTTCCCCGCTGGCACCTTTGCTGTGGCAGCAAAACCGGGACGTTTTTTCTTTTTTGCTCCGGAGGCTGCCGAAAGCGAAAACAGGTGCTTTTGAGGATGGAGTCCGCAGGAAAGCAGAGAGGGCCAAATTGTCTGTGGCATTTGAAAGAGTTCCAGGAGGCAGTGAGAACCAGCATTACTTTTCCCCGCTGGCACCTTTGCTGTGGCAGCAAAAGCTGGACGTTTGTCTTTTTTGCTCCTGAGGATGCCGAAAGCGAAAACAGGTGCTTTTGAGGATGGAGTCCGCAGGAAAGCAGAGAGGGCCAAATTGTCTGGGGCATTTGAAAGAGTTCCAGGAGGCAGTGAGAACCAGCATCACTTTTGCCCGCTGGCACCTTTGCTGTGGCAGCAAAAGCTGGACGTTTGTCTTTTTTGCTCTGGAGGATGCCGAAAGCGAAAACAGGTGCTTTTGAGGATGGAGTCCACAGGAAAGCAGAGAGGGCCAAATTGTCTGGGGCATTTGACAGGGTTCCAGGAGGCAGTGAGAACCAGCATTACTTTTGCCGGCTGGCACCTTTGCTGTGGCAGCAAAAGCTGGACGTTTGTCTTTTTTGCTCCGGAGGCTGCCGAAAGCGAAAACAGGTGCTTTTGAGGATGGAGTCCGCAGGAAAGCAGAGAGGGCCAAATTGTCTGGGGCATTTGAAAGGGTTCCAGGAGGCACTGAGAACCAGCATTACTTTTCCCCGCTGGCACCTTTGCTGTGGCAGCATAAGCTGGACGTTTGTCTTTTTTGCTCCTGAGGATGCCGAAAGTGAAAACAGGTGCTTTTGAGGATGGAGTCCGCAGGAAAGCAGAGAGGGCCAAATTGTCTGTGGCATTTGAAAGAGTTCCAGGAGGCAGTGAGAACCAGCATTACTTTTCCCCGCTGGCACCTTTGCTGTGGCAGCAAAAGCTGGACGTTTGTCTTTTTTGCTCCGGAGGCTGCCGAAAGCGAAAACAGGTGCTTTTGAGGATGGAGTCCGCAGGAAAGCAGAGAGGGCCAAATTGTCTGGGGCATTTGGCACCTTTGCTGTGGCAGCAAAAGCTGGACGTTTGTCTTTTTTGCTCTGGAGGATGCCGAAAGCGAAAATAGGTGCTTTTGAGGATGGAGTCCGCAGGAAAGCAGAGAGGGCCAAATTGTCTGGGGCATTTGAAAGGGTTCCAGGAGGCAGTGAGAACCAGCATTACTTTTGCCCGCTGGCACCTTTGCTGTGGCAGCAAAAGCTGGACGTTTGTCTTTTTTGCTCTGGAGGCTGCCGAAAGGCAGTGAGAACCAGCATTACTTTTCCCGGCTGGCACCTTTGCTGTGGTAGCATAAGCTGGACGTTTGTCTTTTTTGCTCCTGAGGATGCCGAAAGCGAAAACAGGTGCTTTTGAGGATGGAGTCCGCAGGAAAGCAGAGAGGGCCAAATTGTCTGGGGCATTTGAAGAGGTTCCAGGAGGCAATGAGGACCAGCATCACTTTTCCCCGCTGGCACCTTTGCTGTGGCAGCAAAACCTGGACGTTTGTCTTTTTTGCTCCGGAGGTTGCCGAAAGCGAAAACAAGTGCTTTTGAGGATGGAGTCCGCAGGAAAGCAGAGAGGGCCAAATTGTCTGGGGCATTTGAAAGGGTTCCAGGAGGCAGTGAGAACCAGCATTACTTTTGCCCGCTGGCACCTTTGCTGTGGCAGCAAAACCTGGACGTTTGTCTTTTTTGCTCCGGAGGTTGCCGAAAGCAAAAACAGGTGCTTTTGAGGATGGAGTCCACAGGAAAGCAGAGAGGGCCAAATTGTCTGTGGCTTTTGAAGAGGTTCCAGGAGGCAATGAGGACCAGCATTACTTTTCCCCGCTGGCACCTTTGCTGTGGCAGCAAAAACTGGACGTTTGTCTTTTTTGCTCCTGAGGATGCCGAAAGCGAAAATAGGTGCTTTTGAGGATGGAGTCCGCAGGAAAGCAGAGAGGGCCAAATTGTCTGGGGCATTTGAAAGGGTTCCAGGAGGCAGTGAGAACCAGCATTACTTTTGCCCGCTGGCACCTTTGCTGTGGCAGCAAAAGCTGGACGTTTGTCTTTTTTGCTCTGGAGGCTGCCGAAAGGCAGTGAGAACCAGCATTACTTTTCCCGGCTGGCACCTTTGCTGTGGCAGCATAAGCTGGACGTTTGTCTTTTTTGCTCCTGAGGATGCCGAAAGCGAAAACAGGTGCTTTTGAGGATGGAGTCCGCAGGAAAGCAGAGAGGGCCAAATTGTCTGGGGCATTTGAAGAGGTTCCAGGAGGCAATGAGGACCAGCATCACTTTTCCCCGCTGGCACCTTTGCTGTGGCAGCAAAACCTGGACGTTTGTCTTTTTTGCTCCGGAGGTTGCCGAAAGCGAAAACAAGTGCTTTTGAGGATGGAGTCCGCAGGAAAGCAGAGAGGGCCAAATTGTCTGGGGCATTTGAAAGGGTTCCAGGAGGCAGTGAGAACCAGCATTACTTTTGCCCGCTGGCACCTTTGCTGTGGCAGCAAAACCTGGACGTTTGTCTTTTTTGCTCCGGAGGTTGCCGAAAGCAAAAACAGGTGCTTTTGAGGATGGAGTCCACAGGAAAGCAGAGAGGGCCAAATTGTCTGTGGCTTTTGAAGAGGTTCCAGGAGGCAATGAGGACCAGCATTACTTTTCCCCGCTGGCACCTTTGCTGTGGCAGCAAAAACTGGACGTTTGTCTTTTTTGCTCCTGAGGATGCCGAAAGCGAAAATAGGTGCTTTTGAGGATGGAGTCCGCAGGAAAGCAGAGAGGGCCAAATTGTCTGGGGCATTTGAAGGGGTTCCAGGAGGCAGTGAGAACCAGCATTACTTTTCCCCGCTGGCACCTTTGCTGTGGCAGCAAAACCGGGACGTTTATTCTTTTTTGCTCCTGAGGATGCCGAAAGCGAAAACAGGTGCTTTTGAGGATGGAGTCCGCAGGAAAGCAGAGAGGGCCAAATTGTCTGTGGCATTTGAAGAGGTTCCAGGACACAGTGAGAACCAGCATCACTTTTCCCCGCTGGCACCTTTGCTGTGGCAGCAAAAGCTGGACGTTTGTCTTTTTTGCTCCGGAGGCTGCCGAAAGCGAAAACAGGTGCTTTTGAGGATGGAGTCCGCAGGAAAGCAGAGAGGGCCAAATTGTCTGGGGCATTTGGCACCTTTGCTGTGGCAGCAAAAGCTGGACGTTTGTCTTTTTTGCTCTGGAGGATGCCGAAAGCGAAAATAGGTGCTTTTGAGGATGGAGTCCGCAGGAAAGCAGAGAGGGCCAAATTGTCTGGGGCATTTGAAAGGGTTCCAGGAGGCAGTGAGAACCAGCATTACTTTTGCCCGCTGGCACCTTTGCTGTGGCAGCAAAAGCTGGACGTTTGTCTTTTTTGCTCTGGAGGCTGCCGAAAGGCAGTGAGAACCAGCATTACTTTTCCCGGCTGGCACCTTTGCTGTGGTAGCATAAGCTGGACGTTTGTCTTTTTTGCTCCTGAGGATGCCGAAAGCGAAAACAGGTGCTTTTGAGGATGGAGTCCGCAGGAAAGCAGAGAGGGCCAAATTGTCTGGGGCATTTGAAGAGGTTCCAGGAGGCAATGAGGACCAGCATCACTTTTCCCCGCTGGCACCTTTGCTGTGGCAGCAAAACCTGGACGTTTGTCTTTTTTGCTCCGGAGGTTGCCGAAAGCGAAAACAAGTGCTTTTGAGGATGGAGTCCGCAGGAAAGCAGAGAGGGCCAAATTGTCTGGGGCATTTGAAAGGGTTCCAGGAGGCAGTGAGAACCAGCATTACTTTTGCCCGCTGGCACCTTTGCTGTGGCAGCAAAACCTGGACGTTTGTCTTTTTTGCTCCGGAGGTTGCCGAAAGCAAAAACAGGTGCTTTTGAGGATGGAGTCCACAGGAAAGCAGAGAGGGCCAAATTGTCTGTGGCTTTTGAAGAGGTTCCAGGAGGCAATGAGGACCAGCATTACTTTTCCCCGCTGGCACCTTTGCTGTGGCAGCAAAAACTGGACGTTTGTCTTTTTTGCTCCTGAGGATGCCGAAAGCGAAAATAGGTGCTTTTGAGGATGGAGTCCGCAGGAAAGCAGAGAGGGCCAAATTGTCTGGGGCATTTGAAAGGGTTCCAGGAGGCAGTGAGAACCAGCATTACTTTTGCCCGCTGGCACCTTTGCTGTGGCAGCAAAAGCTGGACGTTTGTCTTTTTTGCTCTGGAGGCTGCCGAAAGGCAGTGAGAACCAGCATTACTTTTCCCGGCTGGCACCTTTGCTGTGGCAGCATAAGCTGGACGTTTGTATTTTTTGCTCCTGAGGATGCCGAAAGCGAAAACAGGTGCTTTTGAGGATGGAGTCCGCAGGAAAGCAGAGAGGGCCAAATTGTCTGGGGCATTTGAAGAGGTTCCAGGAGGCAATGAGGACCAGCATCACTTTTCCCCGCTGGCACCTTTGCTGTGGCAGCAAAACCTGGACGTTTGTCTTTTTTGCTCCGGAGGTTGCCGAAAGCGAAAACAAGTGCTTTTGAGGATGGAGTCCGCAGGAAAGCAGAGAGGGCCAAATTGTCTGGGGCATTTGAAAGGGTTCCAGGAGGCAGTGAGAACCAGCATTACTTTTGCCCGCTGGCACCTTTGCTGTGGCAGCAAAACCTGGACGTTTGTCTTTTTTGCTCCGGAGGTTGCCGAAAGCAAAAACAGGTGCTTTTGAGGATGGAGTCCACAGGAAAGCAGAGAGGGCCAAATTGCCTGTGGCTTTTGAAGAGGTTCCAGGAGGCAATGAGGACCAGCATTACTTTTCCCCGCTGGCACCTTTGCTGTGGCAGCAAAAACTGGACGTTTGTCTTTTTTGCTCCTGAGGATGCCGAAAGCGAAAATAGGTGCTTTTGAGGATGGAGTCCGCAGGAAAGCAGAGAGGGCCAAATTGTCTGGGGCATTTGAAGGGGTTCCAGGAGGCAGTGAGAACCAGCATTACTTTTCCCCGCTGGCACCTTTGCTGTGGCAGCAAAACCGGGACGTTTATTCTTTTTTGCTCCTGAGGATGCCGAAAGCGAAAACAGGTGCTTTTGAGGATGGAGTCCGCAGGAAAGCAGAGAGGGCCAAATTGTCTGTGGCATTTGAAGAGGTTCCAGGACACAGTGAGAACCAGCATCACTTTTCCCCGCTGGCACCTTTGCTGTGGCAGCAAAAGCTGGACGTTTGTCTTTTTTGCTCCTGAGGTTGCTGAAAGCGAAAACAGGTGCTTTTGAGGATGGAGTCCGCAGGAAAGCAGAGAGGGCCAAATTGTCTGTGGCATTTGAAGAGGTTTCAGGAGGCAATGAGGACCAGCATCACTTTTCCCCGCTGGCTCCTTTGCTGTGGCAGCAAAAGCTCGACGTTTGTGTTTTTTACTCCGGAGGCTGCCGAAAGCGAAAACAGGTGCTTTTGAGGATGGAGTCCGCAGGAAAGCAGAGAGGGCCAAATTGTCTGTGGCATTTGAAGAGGTTCCAGGACGCAGTGAGAACCAGCATTACTTTTCCCCGCTGGCACCTTTGCTGTGGCAGCAAAAGCTGGACGTTTGTCTTTTTTGCTCCGGAGGTTGCCGAAAGCAAAAACAGGTGCTTTTGAGGATGGAGTCCACAGGAAAGCAGAGAGGGCCAAATTGTCTGTGGCTTTTGAAGAGGTTCCAGGAGGCAATGAGGACCAGCATTACTTTTCCCCGCTGGCACCTTTGCTGTGGCAGCAAAAGCTGGACGTTTGTCTTTTTTGCTCTGGAGGCTGCCGAAAGCGAAAATAGGTGCTTTTGAGGATGGAGTCCGCAGGAAAGCAGAGAGGGCCAAATTGTCTGTGGCATTTGAAGAGGTTCCAGGAGGCAGTGAGAACCAGCATTACTTTTCCCCGCTGGCACCTTTGCTGTGGCAGCAAAACCGGGACGTTTATTCTTTTTTGCTCCTGAGGATGCCGAAAGCGAAAACAGGTGCTTTTGAGGATGGAGTCCGCAGGAAAGCAGAGAGGGCCAAATTGTCTGTGGCATTTGAAGAGGTTCCAGGACACAGTGAGAACCAGCATCACTTTTCCCCGCTGGCACCTTTGCTGTGGCAGCAAAAGCTGGACGTTTGTCTTTTTTGCTCCTGAGGTTGCTGAAAGCGAAAACAGGTGCTTTTGAGGATGGAGTCCGCAGGAAAGCAGAGAGGGCCAAATTGTCTGTGGCATTTGAAAGAGTTCCAGGAGGCAGTGAGAACCAGCATTACTTTTCCCCGCTGGCACCTTTGCTGTGGCAGCAAAAGCTGGACGTTTGTCTTTTTTGCTCCGGAGGCTGCCGAAAGCGAAAACAGGTGCTTTTGAGGATGGAGTCCGCAGGAAAGCAGAGAGGGCCAAATTGTCTGGGGCATTTGGCACCTTTGCTGTGGCAGCAAAAGCTGGACGTTTGTCTTTTTTGCTCTGGAGGATGCCGAAAGCGAAAATAGGTGCTTTTGAGGATGGAGTCCGCAGGAAAGCAGAGAGGGCCAAATTGTCTGGGGCATTTGAAAGGGTTCCAGGAGGCAGTGAGAACCAGCATTACTTTTGCCCGCTGGCACCTTTGCTGTGGCAGCAAAAGCTGGACGTTTGTCTTTTTTGCTCTGGAGGCTGCCGAAAGGCAGTGAGAACCAGCATTACTTTTCCCGGCTGGCACCTTTGCTGTGGTAGCATAAGCTGGACGTTTGTCTTTTTTGCTCCTGAGGATGCCGAAAGCGAAAACAGGTGCTTTTGAGGATGGAGTCCGCAGGAAAGCAGAGAGGGCCAAATTGTCTGGGGCATTTGAAGAGGTTCCAGGAGGCAATGAGGACCAGCATCACTTTTCCCCGCTGGCACCTTTGCTGTGGCAGCAAAACCTGGACGTTTGTCTTTTTTGCTCCGGAGGTTGCCGAAAGCGAAAACAAGTGCTTTTGAGGATGGAGTCCGCAGGAAAGCAGAGAGGGCCAAATTGTCTGGGGCATTTGAAAGGGTTCCAGGAGGCAGTGAGAACCAGCATTACTTTTGCCCGCTGGCACCTTTGCTGTGGCAGCAAAACCTGGACGTTTGTCTTTTTTGCTCCGGAGGTTGCCGAAAGCAAAAACAGGTGCTTTTGAGGATGGAGTCCACAGGAAAGCAGAGAGGGCCAAATTGTCTGTGGCTTTTGAAGAGGTTCCAGGAGGCAATGAGGACCAGCATTACTTTTCCCCGCTGGCACCTTTGCTGTGGCAGCAAAAACTGGACGTTTGTCTTTTTTGCTCCTGAGGATGCCGAAAGCGAAAATAGGTGCTTTTGAGGATGGAGTCCGCAGGAAAGCAGAGAGGGCCAAATTGTCTGGGGCATTTGAAAGGGTTCCAGGAGGCAGTGAGAACCAGCATTACTTTTGCCCGCTGGCACCTTTGCTGTGGCAGCAAAAGCTGGACGTTTGTCTTTTTTGCTCTGGAGGCTGCCGAAAGGCAGTGAGAACCAGCATTACTTTTCCCGGCTGGCACCTTTGCTGTGGCAGCATAAGCTGGACGTTTGTATTTTTTGCTCCTGAGGATGCCGAAAGCGAAAACAGGTGCTTTTGAGGATGGAGTCCGCAGGAAAGCAGAGAGGGCCAAATTGTCTGGGGCATTTGAAGAGGTTCCAGGAGGCAATGAGGACCAGCATCACTTTTCCCCGCTGGCACCTTTGCTGTGGCAGCAAAACCTGGACGTTTGTCTTTTTTGCTCCGGAGGTTGCCGAAAGCGAAAACAAGTGCTTTTGAGGATGGAGTCCGCAGGAAAGCAGAGAGGGCCAAATTGTCTGGGGCATTTGAAAGGGTTCCAGGAGGCAGTGAGAACCAGCATTACTTTTGCCCGCTGGCACCTTTGCTGTGGCAGCAAAACCTGGACGTTTGTCTTTTTTGCTCCGGAGGTTGCCGAAAGCAAAAACAGGTGCTTTTGAGGATGGAGTCCACAGGAAAGCAGAGAGGGCCAAATTGTCTGTGGCTTTTGAAGAGGTTCCAGGAGGCAATGAGGACCAGCATTACTTTTCCCCGCTGGCACCTTTGCTGTGGCAGCAAAAACTGGACGTTTGTCTTTTTTGCTCCTGAGGATGCCGAAAGCGAAAATAGGTGCTTTTGAGGATGGAGTCCGCAGGAAAGCAGAGAGGGCCAAATTGTCTGGGGCATTTGAAGGGGTTCCAGGAGGCAGTGAGAACCAGCATTACTTTTCCCCGCTGGCACCTTTGCTGTGGCAGCAAAACCGGGACGTTTATTCTTTTTTGCTCCTGAGGATGCCGAAAGCGAAAACAGGTGCTTTTGAGGATGGAGTCCGCAGGAAAGCAGAGAGGGCCAAATTGTCTGTGGCATTTGAAGAGGTTCCAGGACACAGTGAGAACCAGCATCACTTTTCCCCGCTGGCACCTTTGCTGTGGCAGCAAAAGCTGGACGTTTGTCTTTTTTGCTCCTGAGGTTGCTGAAAGCGAAAACAGGTGCTTTTGAGGATGGAGTCCGCAGGAAAGCAGAGAGGGCCAAATTGTCTGTGGCATTTGAAGAGGTTTCAGGAGGCAATGAGGACCAGCATCACTTTTCCCCGCTGGCTCCTTTGCTGTGGCAGCAAAAGCTCGACGTTTGTGTTTTTTACTCCGGAGGCTGCCGAAAGCGAAAACAGGTGCTTTTGAGGATGGAGTCCGCAGGAAAGCAGAGAGGGCCAAATTGTCTGTGGCATTTGAAGAGGTTCCAGGACGCAGTGAGAACCAGCATTACTTTTCCCCGCTGGCACCTTTGCTGTGGCAGCAAAAGCTGGACGTTTGTCTTTTTTGCTCCGGAGGTTGCCGAAAGCAAAAACAGGTGCTTTTGAGGATGGAGTCCACAGGAAAGCAGAGAGGGCCAAATTGTCTGTGGCTTTTGAAGAGGTTCCAGGAGGCAATGAGGACCAGCATTACTTTTCCCCGCTGGCACCTTTGCTGTGGCAGCAAAAGCTGGACGTTTGTCTTTTTTGCTCTGGAGGCTGCCGAAAGCGAAAATAGGTGCTTTTGAGGATGGAGTCCGCAGGAAAGCAGAGAGGGCCAAATTGTCTGTGGCATTTGAAAGGGTTCCAGGAGGCAGTGAGAACCAGCATTACTTTTCCCCGCTGGCACCTTTGCTGTGGCAGCAAAAGCTGGACGTTTGTCTTTTTTGCTCTGGAGGCTGCCGAAAGCGAAAACAGGTGCTTTTGAGGATGGAGTCCGCAGGAAAGCAGAGAGGGCCAAATTGTCTGTGGCATTTGAAGAGGTTCCAGGAGGCAATGAGGACCAGCATTACTTTTCCCCGCTGGCACCTTTGCTGTGGCAGCAAAAGCTGGACGTTTGTCTTTTTTGCTCCGGAGGCTGCCGAAAGCGAAAACAGGTGCTTTTGAGGATAGAGTCCACAGGAAAGCAGAGAGGGCCAAACTGTCTGGGGCATTTGAAAGGGTTCCAGGAGGCAGTGAGAACCAGCATTACTTTTCCCCGCTGGCACCTTTGCTGTGGCAGCAAAAGCTGGACGTTTGTCTTTTTTGCTCCGGAGGCTGCCGAAAGCGAAAACAGGTGCTTTTGAGGATGGAGTCCGCAGGAAAGCAGAGAGGCCCAAATTGTCTGGGGCATTTGAAGAGGTTTCAGGAGGCAATGAGGACCAGCATCACTTTTCCCCGCTGGCTCCTTTGCTGTGGCAGCAAAAGCTCGACGTTTGTGTTTTTTACTCCGGAGGCTGCCGAAAGCGAAAACAGGTGCTTTTGAGGATGGAGTCCGCAGGAAAGCAGAGAGGGCCAAATTGTCTGTGGCATTTGAAGAGGTTCCAGGACGCAGTGAGAACCAGCATTACTTTTCCCCGCTGGCACCTTTGCTGTGGCAGCAAAAGCTGGACGTTTGTCTTTTTTGCTCCGGAGGTTGCCGAAAGCAAAAACAGGTGCTTTTGAGGATGGAGTCCACAGGAAAGCAGAGAGGGCCAAATTGTCTGGGGCTTTTGAAGAGGTTCCAGGAGGCAATGAGGACCAGCATTACTTTTCCCCGCTGGCACCTTTGCTGTGGCAGCAAAAGCTGGACGTTTGTCTTTTTTGCTCTGGAGGCTGCCGAAAGCGAAAATAGGTGCTTTTGAGGATGGAGTCCGCAGGAAAGCAGAGAGGGCCAAATTGTCTGTGGCATTTGAAAGGGTTCCAGGAGGCAGTGAGAACCAGCATTACTTTTCCCCGCTGGCACCTTTGCTGTGGCAGCAAAACCGGGACGTTTGTCTTTTTTGCTCCGGAGGCTGCCGAAAGCGAAAACAGGTGCTTTTGAGGATGGAGTCCGCAGGAAAGCAGAGAGGGCCAAATTGTCTGTGGCATTTGAAGAGGTTCCAGGAGGCAATGAGGACCAGCATTACTTTTCCCCGCTGGCACCTTTGCTGTGGCAGCAAAAGCTGGACGTTTGTCTTTTTTGCTCCGGAGGCTGCCGAAAGCGAAAACAGGTGCTTTTGAGGATGGAGTCCACAGGAAAGCAGAGAGGGCCAAACTGTCTGGGGCATTTGAAAGGGTTCCAGGAGGCAGTGAGAACCAGCATTACTTTTCCCCGCTGGCACCTTTGCTGTGGCAGCAAAAGCTGGACGTTTGTCTTTTTTGCTCCGGAGGCTGCCGAAAGCGAAAACAGGTGCTTTTGAGGATGGAGTCCGCAGGAAAGCAGAGAGGGCCAAATTGTCTGGGGCATTTGGCACCTTTGCTGTGGCAGCAAAAGCTGGACGTTTGTCTTTTTTGCTCTGGAGGATGCCGAAAGCGAAAATAGGTGCTTTTGAGGATGGAGTCCGCAGGAAAGCAGAGAGGGCCAAATTGTCTGGGGCATTTGAAAGGGTTCCAGGAGGCAGTGAGAACCAGCATTACTTTTGCCCGCTGGCACCTTTGCTGTGGCAGCAAAAGCTGGACGTTTGTCTTTTTTGCTCTGGAGGCTGCCGAAAGGCAGTGAGAACCAGCATTACTTTTCCCGGCTGGCACCTTTGCTGTGGCAGCATAAGCTGGACGTTTGTCTTTTTTGCTCCTGAGGATGCCGAAAGCGAAAACAGGTGCTTTTGAGGATGGAGTCCGCAGGAAAGCAGAGAGGGCCAAATTGTCTGGGGCATTTGAAGAGGTTCCAGGAGGCAATGAGGACCAGCATCACTTTTCCCCGCTGGCACCTTTGCTGTGGCAGCAAAACCTGGACGTTTGTCTTTTTTGCTCCTGAGGTTGCCGAAAGCGAAAACAAGTGCTTTTGAGGATGGAGTCCGCAGGAAAGCAGAGAGGGCCAAATTGTCTGGGGCATTTGAAAGGGTTCCAGGAGGCAGTGAGAACCAGCATTACTTTTGCCCGCTGGCACCTTTGCTGTGGCAGCAAAACCTGGACGTTTGTCTTTTTTGCTCCGGAGGTTGCCGAAAGCAAAAACAGGTGCTTTTGAGGATGGAGTCCACAGGAAAGCAGAGAGGGCCAAATTGTCTGTGGCTTTTGAAGAGGTTCCAGGAGGCAATGAGGACCAGCATTACTTTTCCCCGCTGGCACCTTTGCTGTGGCAGCAAAACCTGGACGTTTGTCTTTTTTGCTCCTGAGGATGCCGAAAGCGAAAATAGGTGCTTTTGAGGATGGAGTCCGCAGGAAAGCAGAGAGGGCCAAATTGTCTGGGGCATTTGAAGGGGTTCCAGGAGGCAGTGAGAACCAGCATTACTTTTCCCCGCTGGCACCTTTGCTGTGGCAGGAAAACCGGGACGTTTTTTCTTTTTTGCTCCTGAGGATGCCGAAAGCGAAAACAGGTGCTTTTGAGGATGGAGTCCGCAGGAAAGCAGAGAGGGCCAAATTGTCTGTGGCATTTGAAGAGGTTCCAGGAGGCAGTGAGAACCAGCATCACTTTTCCCCGCTGGCACCTTTGCTGTGGCAGCAAAAGCTGGACGTTTGTCTTTTTTGCTCCTGAGGTTGCTGAAAGCGAAAACAGGTGCTTTTGAGGATGGAGTCCGCAGGAAAGCAGAGAGGGCCAAATTGTCTGTGGCATTTGAAGAGGTTCCAGGAGGCAATGAGGACCAGCATCACTTTTCCCCGCTGGCTCCTTTGCTGTGGCAGCAAAAGCTCGACGTTTGTGTTTTTTGCTCCGGAGGCTGCCGAAAGCGAAACCAGGTGCTTTTGAGGATGGAGTCCGCAGGAAAGCAGAGAGGGCCAAATTGTCTGTGGCATTTGAAGAGGTTCCAGGACGCAGTGAGAACCAGCATTACTTTTCCCCGCTGGCACCTTTGCTGTGGCAGCAAAAGCTGGACGTTTGTCTTTTTTGCTCCGGAGGTTGCCGAAAGCAAAAACAGGTGCTTTTGAGGATGGAGTCCACAGGAAAGCAGAGAGGGCCAAATTGTCTGGGGCTTTTGAAGAGGTTCCAGGAGGCAATGAGGACCAGCATTACTTTTCCCCGCTGGCACCTTTGCTGTGGCAGCAAAAGCTGGACGTTTGTCTTTTTTGCTCTGGAGGCTGCCGAAAGCGAAAATAGGTGCTTTTGAGGATGGAGTCCGCAGGAAAGCAGAGAGGGCCAAATTGTCTGTGGCATTTGAAAGGGTTCCAGGAGGCAGTGAGAACCAGCATTACTTTTCCCCGCTGGCACCTTTGCTGTGGCAGCAAAAGCTGGACGTTTGTCTTTTTTGCTCCTGAGGATGCCGAAAGTGAAAACAGGTGCTTTTGAGGATGGAGTCCGCAGGAAAGCAGAGAGGGCCAAATTGTCTGGGGCATTTGAAGGGGTTCCAGGAGGCAGTGAGAACCAGCATTACTTTTCCCCGCTGGCACCTTTGCTGTGGCAGCAAAACCGGGACGTTTGTCTTTTTTGCTCCGGAGGTTGCCGAAAGCAAAAACAGGTGCTTTTGAGGATGGAGTCCGCAGGAAAGCAGAGAGGGCCAAATTGTCTGTGGCATTTGAAGAGGTTCCAGGAGGCAATGAGGACCAGCATTACTTTTCCCCGCTGGCACCTTTGCTGTGGCAGCAAAAGCTGGACGTTTGTCTTTTTTGCTCCGGAGGCTGCCGAAAGCGAAAACAGGTGCTTTTGAGGATGGAGTCCACAGGAAAGCAGAGAGGGCCAAACTGTCTGGGGCATTTGAAAGGGTTCCAGGAGGCAGTGAGAACCAGCATTACTTTTCCCCGCTGGCACCTTTGCTGTGGCAGCAAAAGCTGGACGTTTGTCTTTTTTGCTCTGGAGGTTGCCGAAAGCGAAAACAGGTGCTTTTGAGGATGGAGTCCGCAGGAAAGCAGAGAGGGCCAAATTGTCTGGGGCATTTGAAAGAGTTCCAGGAGGCAGTGAGAACCAGCATCACTTTTGCCCGCTGGCACCTTTGCTGTGGCAGCAAAAGCTGGACGTTTGTCTTTTTTGCTCTGGAGGATGCCGAAAGCGAAAACAGGTGCTTTTGAGGATGGAGTCCACAGGAAAGCAGAGAGGGCCAAATTGTCTGGGGCATTTGAAAGGGTTCCAGGAGGCAGTGAGAACCAGCATTACTTTTGCCCGCTGGCACCTTTGCTGTGGCAGCAAAACCGGGACGTTTGTGTTTTTTGCTCCGGAGGCTGCCGAAAGCGAAAACAGGTGCTTTTGAGGATGGAGTCCGCAGGAAAGCAGAGAGGGCCAAATTGTCTGGGGCATTTGACAGGGTTCCAGGAGGCAGTGAGAACCAGCATTACTTTTGCCGGCTGGCACCTTTGCTGTGGCAGCAAAAGCTGGACGTTTGTCTTTTTTGCTCCGGAGGCTGCCGAAAGCGAAAACAGGTGCTTTTGAGGATGGAGTCCGCAGGAAAGCAGAGAGGGCCAAATTGTCTGGGGCATTTGAAAGGGTTCCAGGAGGCACTGAGAACCAGCATTACTTTTCCCCGCTGGCACCTTTGCTGTGGCAGCATAAGCTGGACGTTTGTCTTTTTTGCTCCTGAGGATGCCGAAAGTGAAAACAGGTGCTTTTGAGGATGGAGTCCGCAGGAAAGCAGAGAGGGCCAAATTGTCTGTGGCATTTGAAAGAGTTCCAGGAGGCAGTGAGAACCAGCATTACTTTTCCCCGCTGGCACCTTTGCTGTGGCAGCAAAAGCTGGACGTTTGTCTTTTTTGCTCCGGAGGCTGCCGAAAGCGAAAACAGGTGCTTTTGAGGATGGAGTCCGCAGGAAAGCAGAGAGGGCCAAATTGTCTGGGGCATTTGGCACCTTTGCTGTGGCAGCAAAAGCTGGACGTTTGTCTTTTTTGCTCTGGAGGATGCCGAAAGCGAAAATAGGTGCTTTTGAGGATGGAGTCCGCAGGAAAGCAGAGAGGTCCAAATTGTCTGGGGCATTTGAAAGGGTTCCAGGAGGCAGTGAGAACCAGCATTACTTTTGCCCGCCGGCACCTTTGCTGTGGCAGCAAAAGCTGGACGTTTGTCTTTTTTGCTCTGAAGGCTGCCGAAAGGCAGTGAGAACCAGCATTACTTTTCCCGGCTGGCACCTTTGCTGTGGCAGCATAAGCTGGACGTTTGTCTTTTTTGCTCCTGAGGATGCCGAAAGCGAAAACAGGTGCTTTTGAGGATGGAGTCCGCAGGAAAGCAGAGAGGGCCAAATTGTCTGGGGCATTTGAAGAGGTTCCAGGAGGCAATGAGGACCAGCATCACTTTTCCCCGCTGGCACCTTTGCTGTGGCAGCAAAACCTGGACGTTTGTCTTTTTTGCTCCGGAGGTTGCCGAAAGCGAAAACAAGTGCTTTTGAGGATGGAGTCCGCAGGAAAGCAGAGAGGGCCAAATTGTCTGGGGCATTTGAAAGGGTTCCAGGAGGCAGTGAGAACCAGCATTACTTTTGCCCGCTGGCACCTTTGCTGTGGCAGCAAAAGCTGGACGTTTGTCTTTTTTGCTCCGGAGGTTGCCGAAAGCAAAAACAGGTGCTTTTGAGGATGGAGTCCACAGGAAAGCAGAGAGGGCCAAATTGTCTGTGGCTTTTGAAGAGGTTCCAGGAGGCAATGAGGACCAGCATTACTTTTCCCCGCTGGCACCTTTGCTGTGGCAGCAAAAACTGGACGTTTGTCTTTTTTGCTCCTGAGGATGCCGAAAGCGAAAATAGGTGCTTTTGAGGATGGAGTCCGCAGGAAAGCAGAGAGGGCCAAATTGTCTGGGGCATTTGAAAGGGTTCCAGGAGGCAGTGAGAACCAGCATTACTTACGCCCGCTGGCACCTTTGCTGTGGCAGCAAAAGCTGGACGTTTGTCTTTTTTGCTCTGGAGGCTGCCGAAAGGCAGTGAGAACCAGCATTACTTTTCCCGGCTGGCACCTTTGCTGTGGCAGCATAAGCTGGACGTTTGTCTTTTTTGCTCCTGAGGATGCCGAAAGCGAAAACAGGTGCTTTTGAGGATGGAGTCCGCAGGAAAGCAGAGAGGGCCAAATTGTCTGGGGCATTTGAAAGGGTTCCAGGAGGCAATGAGGACCAGCATCACTTTTCCCCGCTGGCACCTTTGCTGTGGCAGCAAAACCTGGACGTTTGTCTTTTTTGCTCCGGAGGTTGCCGAAAGCGAAAACAAGTGCTTTTGAGGATGGAGTCCGCAGGAAAGCAGAGAGGGCCAAATTGTCTGGGGCATTTGAAAGGGTTCCAGGAGGCAGTGAGAACCAGCATTACTTTTGCCCGCTGGCACCTTTGCTGTGGCAGCAAAACCTGGACGTTTGTCTTTTTTGCTCCGGAGGTTGCCGAAAGCGAAAACAGGTCCTTTTGAGGATGGAGTCCGCAGGAAAGCAGAGAGGGCCAAATTGTCTGTGGCTTTTGAAGAGGTTCCAGGAGGCAATGAGGACCAGCATTACTTTTCCCCGCTGGCACCTTTGCTGTGGCAGCAAAACCTGGACGTTTGTCTTTTTTGCTCCTGAGGATGCCGAAAGCGAAAATAGGTGCTTTTGAGGATGGAGTCCGCAGGAAAGCAGAGAGGGCCAAATTGTCTGGGGCATTTGAAGGGGTTCCAGGAGGCAGTGAGAACCAGCATTACTTTTCCCCGCTGGCACCTTTGCTGTGGCAGCAAAACCGGGACGTTTTTTCTTTTTTGCTCCTGAGGATGCCGAAAGCGAAAACAGGTGCTTTTGAGGATGGAGTCCGCAGGAAAGCAGAGAGGGCCAAATTGTCTGTGGCATTTGAAGAGGTTCCAGGAGGCAGTGAGAACCAGCATCACTTTTGCCCGCTGGCACCTTTGCTGTGGCAGCAAAAGCTGGACGTTTGTCTTTTTTGCTCCTGAGGTTGCTGAAAGCGAAAACAGGTGCTTTTGAGGATGGAGTCCGCAGGAAAGCAGAGAGGGCCAAATTGTCTGTGGCATTTGAAGAGGTTCCAGGAGGCAATGAGGACCAGCATCACTTTTCCTCTGCTGGCTCCTTTGCTGTGGCAGCAAAAGCTCGACGTTTGTGTTTTTTGCTCCGGAGGCTGCCGAAAGCGAAAACAGGTGCTTTTGAGGATGGAGTCCGCAGGAAAGCAGAGAGGGCCAAATTGTCTGTGGCATTTGAAGAGGTTCCAGGACGCAGTGAGAACCAGCATTACTTTTGCCCGCTGGCACCTTTGCTGTGGCAGCAAAAGCTGGACGTTTGTCTTTTTTGCTCCGGAGGTTGCCGAAAGCAAAAACAGGTGCTTTTGAGGATGGAGTCTACAGGAAAGCAGAGAGGGCCAAATTGTCTGTGGCTTTTGAAGAGGTTCCAGGAGGCAATGAGGACCAGCATTACTTTTCCCCGCTGGCACCTTTGCTGTGGCAGCAAAAGCTGGACGTTTGTCTTTTTTGCTCTGGAGGCTGCCGAAAGCGAAAATAGGTGCTTTTGAGGATGGAGTCAGCAGGAAAGCAGAGAGGGCCAAATTGTCTGTGGCATTTGAAAGGGTTCCAGGAGGCAGTGAGAACCAGCATTACTTTTCCCCGCTGGCACCTTTGCTGTGGCAGCAAAAGCTGGACGTTTGTCTTTTTTGCTCCTGAGGATGCCGAAAGTGAAAACAGGTGCTTTTGAGGATGGATTCCGCAGGAAAGCAGAGAGGGCCAAATTGTCTGGGGCATTTGAAGGGGTTCCAGGAGGCAGTGAGAACCAGCATTACTTTTCCCTGCTGGCACCTTTGCTGTGGCAGCAAAACCGGGACGTTGGT
This sequence comes from Vanellus vanellus, assembly GCF_965231255.1. Taxonomy (NCBI): domain Eukaryota; kingdom Metazoa; phylum Chordata; class Aves; order Charadriiformes; family Charadriidae; genus Vanellus; species Vanellus vanellus. Next base: position 94,771 of record NW_028127065.1, read on the forward strand.
CTTTTTTGCTCCGGAGGCTGCCGAAAGCGAAAACACGTGCTTTTGAGGATGGAGTCCGCAGGAAAGCAGAGAGGGCCAAATTGTCTGTGGCATTTGAAGAGGTTCCAGGAGGCAATGAGGACCAGCATTACTTTTCCCCGCTGGCACCTTTGCTGTGGCAGCAAAAGCTGGACGTTTGTCTTTTTTGCTCCGGAGGCTGCCGAAAGCGAAAACAGGTGCTTTTGAGGATGGAGTCCACAGGAAAGCAGAGAGGGCCAAACTGTCTGGGGCATTTGAAAGGGTTCCAGGAGGCAGTGAGAACCAGCATTACTTTTCCCCGCTGGCACCTTTGCTGTGGCAGCAAAAGCTGGACGTTTGTCTTTTTTGCTCCGGAGGCTGCCGAAAGCGAATACAGGTGCTTTTGAGGATGGAGTCCGCAGGAAAGCAGAGAGGGCCAAATTGTCTGGGACATTTGAAAGGGTTCCAGGAGGCAGTGAGAACCAGCATCACTTTTGCCCGCTGGCACCTTTGCTGTGGCAGCAAAACCGGGACGTTTGTGTTTTTTGCTCCTGAGGATGCCGAAAGTGAAAACAGGTGCTTTTGAGGATGGAGTCCGCAGGAAAGCAGAGAGGGCCAATTTGTCTGTGGCATTTGAAGAGGTTCCAGGACGCAGTGAGAACCAGCATTACTTTTGCCGGCTGGCACCTTTGCTGTGGCAGCAAAAGCTGGACGTTTGTCTTTTTTGCTCCGGAGGCTGCCGAAAGCGAAAACAGGTGCTTTTGAGGATGGAGTCCGCAGGAAAGCAGAGAGGGCCAAATTGTCTGGGGCATGTGAAAGAGTTCCAGGAGGCAGTGAGAACCAGCATTACTTTTCCCCGCTGGCACCTTTGCTGTGGCAGCAAAACCTGGACGTTTGTCTTTTTTGCTCCGGAGGTTGCCGAAAGCGAAAACAGGTGCTTTTGAGGATGGAGTCCGCAGGAAAGCAGAGAGGGCCAAATTGTCTGGGGCATTTGGCACCTTTGCTGTGGCAGCAAAAGCTGGACGTTTGTCTTTTTTGCTCTGGAGGATGCCGAAAGCGAAAATAGGTGCTTTTGAGGATGGAGTCCGCAGGAAAGCAGAGAGGTCCAAATTGTCTGGGGCATTTGAAAGGGTTCCAGGAGGCAGTGAGAACCAGCATTACTTTTGCCCGCCGGCACCTTTGCTGTGGTAGCAAAAGCTGGACGTTTGTCTTTTTTGCTCTGAAGGCTGCCGAAAGGCAGTGAGAACCAGCATTACTTTTCCCGGCTGGCACCTTTGCTGTGGCAGCATAAGCTGGACGTTTGTCTTTTTTGCTCCTGAGGATGCCGAAAGCGAAAACAGGTGCTTTTGAGGATGGAGTCCGCAGGAAAGCAGAGAGGGCCAAATTGTCTGGGGCATTTGAAGAGGTTCCAGGAGGCAATGAGGACCAGCATCACTTTTCCCCGCTGGCACCTTTGCTGTGGCAGCAAAACCTGGACGTTTGTCTTTTTTGCTCCGGAGGTTGCCGAAAGCGAAAACAAGTGCTTTTGAGGATGGAGTCCGCAGGAAAGCAGAGAGGGCCAAATTGTCTGGGGCATTTGAAAGGGTTCCAGGAGGCAGTGAGAACCAGCATTACTTTTGCCCGCTGGCACCTTTGCTGTGGCAGCAAAAGCTGGACGTTTGTCTTTTTTGCTCCGGAGGCTGCCGAAAGCGAAAACAGGTGCTTTTGAGGATGGAGTCCGCAGGAAAGCAGAGAGGGCCAAATTGTCTGGGGCATGTGAAAGAGTTCCAGGAGGCAGTGAGAACCAGCATTACTTTTCCCCGCTGGCACCTTTGCTGTGGCAGCAAAACCTGGACGTTTGTCTTTTTTGCTCCGGAGGTTGCCGAAAGCGAAAACAGGTGCTTTTGAGGATGGAGTCCGCAGGAAAGCAGAGAGGGCCAAATTGTCTGGGGCATTTGGCACCTTTGCTGTGGCAGCAAAAGCTGGACGTTTGTCTTTTTTGCTCTGGAGGATGCCGAAAGCGAAAATAGGTGCTTTTGAGGATGGAGTCCGCAGGAAAGCAGAGAGGTCCAAATTGTCTGGGGCATTTGAAAGGGTTCCAGGAGGCAGTGAGAACCAGCATTACTTTTGCCCGCCGGCACCTTTGCTGTGGTAGCAAAAGCTGGACGTTTGTCTTTTTTGCTCTGAAGGCTGCCGAAAGGCAGTGAGAACCAGCATTACTTTTCCCGGCTGGCACCTTTGCTGTGGCAGCATAAGCTGGACGTTTGTCTTTTTTGCTCCTGAGGATGCCGAAAGCGAAAACAGGTGCTTTTGAGGATGGAGTCCGCAGGAAAGCAGAGAGGGCCAAATTGTCTGGGGCATTTGAAGAGGTTCCAGGAGGCAATGAGGACCAGCATCACTTTTCCCCGCTGGCACCTTTGCTGTGGCAGCAAAACCTGGACGTTTGTCTTTTTTGCTCCGGAGGTTGCCGAAAGCGAAAACAAGTGCTTTTGAGGATGGAGTCCGCAGGAAAGCAGAGAGGGCCAAATTGTCTGGGGCATTTGAAAGGGTTCCAGGAGGCAGTGAGAACCAGCATTACTTTTGCCCGCTGGCACCTTTGCTGTGGCAGCAAAAGCTGGACGTTTGTCTTTTTTGCTCCGGAGGCTGCCGAAAGCGAAAACAGGTGCTTTTGAGGATGGAGTCCGCAGGAAAGCAGAGAGGGCCAAATTGTCTGGGGCATGTGAAAGAGTTCCAGGAGGCAGTGAGAACCAGCATTACTTTTCCCCGCTGGCACCTTTGCTGTGGCAGCAAAACCTGGACGTTTGTCTTTTTTGCTCCGGAGGTTGCCGAAAGCGAAAACAGGTGCTTTTGAGGATGGAGTCCGCAGGAAAGCAGAGAGGGCCAAATTGTCTGGGGCATTTGGCACCTTTGCTGTGGCAGCAAAAGCTGGACGTTTGTCTTTTTTGCTCTGGAGGATGCCGAAAGCGAAAATAGGTGCTTTTGAGGATGGAGTCCGCAGGAAAGCAGAGAGGTCCAAATTGTCTGGGGCATTTGAAAGGGTTCCAGGAGGCAGTGAGAACCAGCATTACTTTTGCCCGCCGGCACCTTTGCTGTGGTAGCAAAAGCTGGACGTTTGTCTTTTTTGCTCTGAAGGCTGCCGAAAGGCAGTGAGAACCAGCATTACTTTTCCCGGCTGGCACCTTTGCTGTGGCAGCATAAGCTGGACGTTTGTCTTTTTTGCTCCTGAGGATGCCGAAAGCGAAAACAGGTGCTTTTGAGGATGGAGTCCGCAGGAAAGCAGAGAGGGCCAAATTGTCTGGGGCATTTGAAGAGGTTCCAGGAGGCAATGAGGACCAGCATCACTTTTCCCCGCTGGCACCTTTGCTGTGGCAGCAAAACCTGGACGTTTGTCTTTTTTGCTCCGGAGGTTGCCGAAAGCGAAAACAAGTGCTTTTGAGGATGGAGTCCGCAGGAAAGCAGAGAGGGCCAAATTGTCTGGGGCATTTGAAAGGGTTCCAGGAGGCAGTGAGAACCAGCATTACTTTTGCCCGCTGGCACCTTTGCTGTGGCAGCAAAAGCTGGACGTTTGTCTTTTTTGCTCCGGAGGTTGCCGAAAGCAAAAACAGGTGCTTTTGAGGATGGAGTCCACAGGAAAGCAGAGAGGGCCAAATTGTCTGTGGCTTTTGAAGAGGTTCCAGGAGGCAATGAGGACCAGCATTACTTTTCCCCGCTGGCACCTTTGCTGTGGCAGCAAAAACTGGACGTTTGTCTTTTTTGCTCCTGAGGATGCCGAAAGCGAAAATAGGTGCTTTTGAGGATGGAGTCCGCAGGAAAGCAGAGAGGGCCAAATTGTCTGGGGCATTTGAAAGGGTTCCAGGAGGCAGTGAGAACCAGCATTACTTACGCCCGCTGGCACCTTTGCTGTGGCAGCAAAAGCTGGACATTTGTCTTTTTTGCTCTGGAGGCTGCCGAAAGGCAGTGAGAACCAGCATTACTTTTCCCGGCTGGCACCTTTGCTGTGGCAGCATAAGCTGGACGTTTGTCTTTTTTGCTCCTGAGGATGCCGAAAGCGAAAACAGGTGCTTTTGAGGATGGAGTCCGCAGGAAAGCAGAGAGGGCCAAATTGTCTGGGGCATTTGAAAGGGTTCCAGGAGGCAATGAGGACCAGCATCACTTTTCCCCGCTGGCACCTTTGCTGTGGCAGCAAAACCTGGACGTTTGTCTTTTTTGCTCCGGAGGTTGCCGAAAGCGAAAACAAGTGCTTTTGAGGATGGAGTCCGCAGGAAAGCAGAGAGGGCCAAATTGTCTGGGGCATTTGAAAGGGTTCCAGGAGGCAGTGAGAACCAGCATTACTTTTGCCCGCTGGCACCTTTGCTGTGGCAGCAAAACCTGGACGTTTGTCTTTTTTGCTCCGGAGGTTGCCGAAAGCGAAAACAGGTCCTTTTGAGGATGGAGTCCGCAGGAAAGCAGAGAGGGCCAAATTGTCTGTGGCTTTTGAAGAGGTTCCAGGAGGCAATGAGGACCAGCATTACTTTTCCCCGCTGGCACCTTTGCTGTGGCAGCAAAACCTGGACGTTTGTCTTTTTTGCTCCTGAGGATGCCGAAAGCGAAAATAGGTGCTTTTGAGGATGGAGTCCGCAGGAAAGCAGAGAGGGCCAAATTGTCTGGGGCATTTGAAGGGGTTCCAGGAGGCAGTGAGAACCAGCATTACTTTTCCCCGCTGGCACCTTTGCTGTGGCAGCAAAACCGGGACGTTTTTTCTTTTTTGCTCCTGAGGATGCCGAAAGCGAAAACAGGTGCTTTTGAGGATGGAGTCCGCAGGAAAGCAGAGAGGGCCAAATTGTCTGTGGCATTTGAAGAGGTTCCAGGAGGCAGTGAGAACCAGCATCACTTTTGCCCGCTGGCACCTTTGCTGTGGCAGCAAAAGCTGGACGTTTGTCTTTTTTGCTCCTGAGGTTGCTGAAAGCGAAAACAGGTGCTTTTGAGGATGGAGTCCGCAGGAAAGCAGAGAGGGCCAAATTGTCTGTGGCATTTGAAGAGGTTCCAGGAGGCAATGAGGACCAGCATCACTTTTCCTCTGCTGGCTCCTTTGCTGTGGCAGCAAAAGCTCGACGTTTGTGTTTTTTGCTCCGGAGGCTGCCGAAAGCGAAAACAGGTGCTTTTGAGGATGGAGTCCGCAGGAAAGCAGAGAGGGCCAAATTGTCTGTGGCATTTGAAGAGGTTCCAGGACGCAGTGAGAACCAGCATTACTTTTGCCCGCTGGCACCTTTGCTGTGGCAGCAAAAGCTGGACGTTTGTCTTTTTTGCTCCGGAGGTTGCCGAAAGCAAAAACAGGTGCTTTTGAGGATGGAGTCTACAGGAAAGCAGAGAGGGCCAAATTGTCTGTGGCTTTTGAAGAGGTTCCAGGAGGCAATGAGGACCAGCATTACTTTTCCCCGCTGGCACCTTTGCTGTGGCAGCAAAAGCTGGACGTTTGTCTTTTTTGCTCTGGAGGCTGCCGAAAGCGAAAATAGGTGCTTTTGAGGATGGAGTCAGCAGGAAAGCAGAGAGGGCCAAATTGTCTGTGGCATTTGAAAGGGTTCCAGGAGGCAGTGAGAACCAGCATTACTTTTCCCCGCTGGCACCTTTGCTGTGGCAGCAAAAGCTGGACGTTTGTCTTTTTTGCTCCTGAGGATGCCGAAAGTGAAAACAGGTGCTTTTGAGGATGGATTCCGCAGGAAAGCAGAGAGGGCCAAATTGTCTGGGGCATTTGAAGGGGTTCCAGGAGGCAGTGAGAACCAGCATTACTTTTCCCTGCTGGCACCTTTGCTGTGGCAGCAAAACCGGGACGTTGGTCTTTTTTGCTCCGGAGGCTGCCGAAAGCGAAAACACGTGCTTTTGAGGATGGAGTCCGCAGGAAAGCAGAGAGGGCCAAATTGTCTGTGGCATTTGAAGAGGTTCCAGGAGGCAATGAGGACCAGCATTACTTTTCCCCGCTGGCACCTTTGCTGTGGCAGCAAAAGCTGGACGTTTGTCTTTTTTGCTCCGGAGGCTGCCGAAAGCGAAAACAGGTGCTTTTGAGGATGGAGTCCACAGGAAAGCAGAGAGGGCCAAACTGTCTGGGGCATTTGAAAGGGTTCCAGGAGGCAGTGAGAACCAGCATTACTTTTCCCCGCTGGCACCTTTGCTGTGGCAGCAAAAGCTGGACGTTTGTCTTTTTTGCTCCGGAGGCTGCCGAAAGCGAATACAGGTGCTTTTGAGGATGGAGTCCGCAGGAAAGCAGAGAGGGCCAAATTGTCTGGGACATTTGAAAGGGTTCCAGGAGGCAGTGAGAACCAGCATCACTTTTGCCCGCTGGCACCTTTGCTGTGGCAGCAAAACCGGGACGTTTGTGTTTTTTGCTCCTGAGGATGCCGAAAGTGAAAACAGGTGCTTTTGAGGATGGAGTCCGCAGGAAAGCAGAGAGGGCCAATTTGTCTGTGGCATTTGAAGAGGTTCCAGGACGCAGTGAGAACCAGCATTACTTTTGCCGGCTGGCACCTTTGCTGTGGCAGCAAAAGCTGGACGTTTGTCTTTTTTGCTCCGGAGGCTGCCGAAAGCGAAAACAGGTGCTTTTGAGGATGGAGTCCGCAGGAAAGCAGAGAGGGCCAAATTGTCTGGGGCATGTGAAAGAGTTCCAGGAGGCAGTGAGAACCAGCATTACTTTTCCCCGCTGGCACCTTTGCTGTGGCAGCAAAACCTGGACGTTTGTCTTTTTTGCTCCGGAGGTTGCCGAAAGCGAAAACAGGTGCTTTTGAGGATGGAGTCCGCAGGAAAGCAGAGAGGGCCAAATTGTCTGGGGCATTTGGCACCTTTGCTGTGGCAGCAAAAGCTGGACGTTTGTCTTTTTTGCTCTGGAGGATGCCGAAAGCGAAAATAGGTGCTTTTGAGGATGGAGTCCGCAGGAAAGCAGAGAGGGCCAAATTGTCTGGGGCATTTGAAAGGGTTCCAGGAGGCAGTGAGAACCAGCATTACTTTTGCCCGCTGGCACCTTTGCTGTGGCAGCAAAACCTGGACGTTTGTCTTTTTTGCTCCGGAGGTTGCCGAAAGCAAAAACAGGTGCTTTTGAGGATGGAGTCCACAGGAAAGCAGAGAGGGCCAAATTGTCTGTGGCTTTTGAAGAGGTTCCAGGAGGCAATGAGGACCAGCATTACTTTTCCCCGCTGGCACCTTTGCTGTGGCAGCAAAAACTGGACGTTTGTCTTTTTTGCTCCTGAGGATGCCGAAAGCGAAAATAGGTGCTTTTGAGGATGGAGTCCGCAGGAAAGCAGAGAGGGCCAAATTGTCTGAGGCATTTGAAGGGGTTCCAGGAGGCAGTGAGAACCAGCATTACTTTTCCCCGCTGGCACCTTTGCTGTGGCAGCAAAACCGGGACGTTTTTTCTTTTTTGCTCCGGAGGCTGCCGAAAGCGAAAACAGGTGCTTTTGAGGATGGAGTCCGCAGGAAAGCAGAGAGGGCCAAATTGTCTGGGGCATTTGAAAGAGTTCCAGGAGGCAGTGAGAACCAGCATTACTTTTCCCCGCTGGCACCTTTGCTGTGGCAGCAAAAGCTGGACGTTTGTCTTTTTTGCTCCGGAGGTTGCCGAAAGCGAAAACAGGTGCTTTTGAGGATGGAGTCCGCAGGAAAGCAGAGAGGGCCAAATTGTCTGTGGCATTTGAAGAGGTTCCAGGAGGCAATGAGGACCAGCATTACTTTTCCCCGCTGGCACCTTTGCTGTGGCAGCAAAAGCTGGACGTTTGTCTTTTTTGCTCCTGAGGATGCCGAAAGCGAAAACAGGTGCTTTTGAGGATGGAGTCCGCAGGAAAGCAGAGAGGGCCAAATAGTCTGGGGCATTTGAAAGGGTTCCAGGAGGCAGTGAGAACCGGCATTACTTTTCCCGGCTGGCACCTTTGCTGTGGCAGCATAAGCTGGACGTTTGTCTTTTTTGCTCCTGAGGATGCCGAAAGCGAAAACAGGTGCTTTTGAGGATTGAGTCCGCAGGAAAGCAGAGAGGGCCAAATTGTCTGGGGCATTTGAAGAGGTTCCAGGAGGCAATGAGGACCAGCATCACTTTTCCCCGCTGGCACCTTTGCTGTTGCAGCAAAACCTGGACGTTTGTCTTTTTTGCTCCGGAGGTTGCCGAAAGCGAAAACAGGTGCTTTTGAGGATGGAGTCCGCAGGAAAGCAGAGAGGGCCAAATTGTCTGGGGCATTTGAAAGGGTTCCAGGAGGCAGTGAGAACCAGCATTACTTTTGCCCGCTGGCACCTTTGCTGTGGCAGCAAAACCTGGACGTTTGTCTTTTTTGCTCCGGAGGTTGCCGAAAGCAAAAACAGGTGCTTTTGAGGATGGAGTCCACAGGAAAGCAGAGAGGGCCAAATTGTCTGGGGCTTTTGAAGAGGTTCCAGGAGGCAATGAGGACCAGCATTACTTTTCCCCGCTGGCACCTTTGCTGTGGCAGCAAAACCTGGACGTTTGTCTTTTTTGCTCCGGAGGTTGCCGAAAGCGAAAACAGGTGCTTTTGAGGATGGAGTCCGCAGGAAAGCAGAGAGGGCCAAATTGTCTGGGGCATTTGAAAGGGTTCCAGGAGGCAGTGAGAACCAGCATTACTTTTCCCCGCTGGCACCTTTGCTGTGGCAGCAAAAGCTGGACGTTTGTCTTTTTTGCTCCTGAGGATGCCGAAAGTGAAAACAGGTGCTTTTGAGGATGGATTCCGCAGGAAAGCAGAGAGGGCCAAATTGTCTGGGGCATTTGAAGGGGTTCCAGGAGGCAGTGAGAACCAGCATTACTTTTCCCCGCTGGCACCTTTGCTGTGGCAGCAAAACCTGGACGTTTGTCTTTTTTGCTCCTGAGGATGCCGAAAGCGAAAACAGGTGCTTTTGAGGATGGAGTCCGCAGGAAAGCAGAGAGGGCCAAATTGTCTGGGGCATTTGAAAGGGTTCCAGGAGGCAGTGAGAACCAGCATTACTTTTGCCCGCTGGCACCTTTGCTGTGGCAGCAAAAGCTGGACGTTTGTCTTTTTTGCTCTGGAGGATGCCGAAAGCGAAAACAGGTGCTTTTGAGGATGGAGTCCGCAGGAAAGCAGAGAGGGCCAAATTGTCTGTGGAATTTGAAAGAGTTCCAGGAGGCAGTGAGAACCAGCATTACTTTTCCCGGCTGGCACCTTTGCTGTGGCAGCATAAGCTGGACGTTTGTCTTTTTTGCTCCTGAGGATGCCGAAAGCGAAAACAGGTGCTTTTGAGGATGGAGTCCGCAGGAAAGCAGAGAGGGCCAAATTGTCTGGGGCATTTGAAGAGGTTCCAGGAGGCAATGAGGACCAGCATCACTTTTCCCCGCTGGCACCTTTGCTGTGGCAGCAAAACCTGGACGTTTGTCTTTTTTGCTCCGGAGGTTGACGAAAGCGAAAACAGGTGCTTTTGAGGATGGAGTCCGCAGGAAAGCAGAGAGGGCCAAATTGTCTGGGGTATTTGAAAGGGTTCAAGGAGGCAGTGAGAACCAGCATTACTTTTCCCGGCTGGCACCTTTGCTGTGGCAGCAAAAGCTGGACGTTTGTCTTTTTTGCTCCGGAGGTTGCCGAAAGCAAAAACAGGTGCTTTTGAGGATGGAGTCCACAGGAAAGCAGAGAGGGCCAAATTGTCTGTGGCTTTTGAAGAGGTTCCAGGAGGCAATGAGGACCAGCATTACTTTTCCCCGCTGGCACCTTTGCTGTGGCAGCAAAAGCTGGACGTTTGTCTTTTTTGCTCTGGAGGCTGCCGAAAGCGAAAACAGGTGCTTTTGAGGATGGAGTCCGCAGGAAAGCAGAGAGGGCCAAATTGTCTGTGGCATTTGAAGAGGTTCCAGGACGCAGTGAGAACCAGCATTACTTTTCCCCGCTGGCACCTTTGCTGTGGCAGCAAAACCTGGACGTTTGTCTTTTTTGCTCCGGAGGTTGCCGAAAGCGAAAACAGGTGCTTTTGAGGATGGAGTCCGCAGGAAAGCAGAGAGGGCCAAATTGTCTGGGGCATTTGAAAGGGTTCCAGGAGGCAGTGAGAACCAGCATTACTTTTGCCCGCTGGCACCTTTGCTGTGGCAGCAAAACCTGGACGTTTGTCTTTTTTGCTCCGGAGGTTGCCGAAAGCAAAAACAGGTGCTTTAGAGGATGGAGTCCACAGGAAAGCAGAGAGGGCCAAATTGTCTGTGGCTTTTGAAGAGGTTCCAGGAGACAATGAGGACCAGCATTACTTTTCCCCGCTGGCACCTTTGCTGTGGCAGCAAAAGCTGGACGTTTGTCTTTTTTGCTCTGGAGGCTGCCGAAAGCGAAAACAGGTGCTTTTGAGGATGGAGTCCGCAGGAAAGCAGAGAGGGCCAAATTGTCTGGGGCATTTGAAAGGGTTCCAGGAGGCAGTGAGAACCAGCATTACTTTTCCCCGCTGGCACCTTTGCTGTGGCAGCAAAAGCTGGACGTTTGTCTTTTTTGCTCCGGAGGTTGCCGAAAGCAAAAACAGGTGCTTTTGAGGATGGAGTCCACAGGAAAGCAGAGAGGGCCAAATTGTCTGTGGCTTTTGAAGAGGTTCCAGGAGACAATGAGGACCAGCATTACTTTTGCCCGCTGGCACCTTTGCTGTGGCAGCAAAAGCTGGACGTTTGTCTTTTTTGCTCTGGAGGCTGCCGAAAGCAAAAACAGGTGCTTTTGAGGATGGAGTCCGCAGGAAAGCAGAGAGGGCCAAATTGTCTGGGGCATTTGAAAGGGTTCCAGGAGGCAGTGAGAACCAGCATTACTTTTGCCCGCTGGCACCTTTGCTGTGGCAGCAAAACCTGGACGTTTGTCTTTTTTGCTCCGGAGGTTGCCGAAAGCAAAAACAGGTGCTTTTGAGGATGGAGTCCACAGGAAAGCAGAGAGGGCCAAATTGTCTGTGGCTTTTGAAGAGGTTCCAGGAGGCAATGAGGACCAGCATTACTTTTCCCCGCTGGCACCTTTGCTGTGGCAGCAAAACCTGGACGTTTGTCTTTTTTGCTCCGGAGGTTGCCGAAAGCGAAAACAGGTGCTTTTGAGGATGGAGTCCGCAGGAAAGCAGAGAGGGCCAAATTGTCTGGGGCATTTGAAAGGGTTCCAGGAGGCAGTGAGAACCAGCATTACTTTTCCCCGCTGGCACCTTTGCTGTGGCAGCAAAAGCTGGACGTTTGTCTTTTTTGCTCCTGAGGATGCCGAAAGTGAAAACAGGTGCTTTTGAGGATGGATTCCGCAGGAAAGCAGAGAGGGCCAAATTGTCTGGGGCATTTGAAGGGGTTCCAGGAGGCAGTGAGAACCAGCATTACTTTTCCCCGCTGGCACCTTTGCTGTGGCAGCAAAACCTGGACGTTTGTCTTTTTTGCTCCGGAGGCTGCCGAAAGCGAAAACAGGTGCTTTTGAGGATGGAGTCCGCAGGAAAGCAGAGAGGGCCAAATTGTCTGGGGCATTTGAAAGGGTTCCAGGAGGCAGTGAGAACCAGCATTACTTTTGCCCGCTGGCACCTTTGCTGTGGCAGCAAAAGCTGGACGTTTGTCTTTTTTGCTCTGGAGGATGCCGAAAGCGAAAACAGGTGCTTTTGAGGATGGAGTCCGCAGGAAAGCAGAGAGGGCCAAATTGTCTGTGGAATTTGAAAGAGTTCCAGGAGGCAGTGAGAACCAGCATTACTTTTCCCGGCTGGCACCTTTGCTGTGGCAGCATAAGCTGGACGTTTGTCTTTTTTGCTCCTGAGGATGCCGAAAGCGAAAACAGGTGCTTTTGAGGATGGAGTCCGCAGGAAAGCAGAGAGGGCCAAATTGTCTGGGGCATTTGAAGAGGTTCCAGGAGGCAATGAGGACCAGCATCACTTTTCCCCGCTGGCACCTTTGCTGTGGCAGCAAAACCTGGACGTTTGTCTTTTTTGCTCTGGAGGTTGCCGAAAGCGAAAACAGGTGCTTTTGAGGATGGAGTCCGCAGGAAAGCAGAGAGGGCCAAATTGTCTGGGGTATTTGAAAGGGTTCAAGGAGGCAGTGAGAACCAGCATTACTTTTCCCGGCTGGCACCTTTGCTGTGGCAGCAAAAGCTGGACGTTTGTCTTTTTTGCTCCGGAGGTTGCCGAAAGCAAAAACAGGTGCTTTTGAGGATGGAGTCCACAGGAAAGCAGAGAGGGCCAAATTGTCTGTGGCTTTTGAAGAGGTTCCAGGAGGCAATGAGGACCAGCATTACTTTTCCCCGCTGGCACCTTTGCTGTGGCAGCAAAAGCTGGACGTTTGTCTTTTTTGCTCTGGAGGCTGCCGAAAGCGAAAACAGGTGCTTTTGAGGATGGAGTCCGCAGGAAAGCAGAGAGGGCCAAATTGTCTGGGGCATTTGAAAGGGTTCCAGGAGGCAGTGAGAACCAGCATTACTTTTCCCCGCTGGCACCTTTGCTGTGGCAGCAAAAGCTGGACGTTTGTCTTTTTTGCTCCGGAGGTTGCCGAAAGCAAAAACAGGTGCTTTTGAGGATGGAGTCCACAGGAAAGCAGAGAGGGCCAAATTGTCTGTGGCTTTTGAAGAGGTTCCAGGAGACAATGAGGACCAGCATTACTTTTCCCCGCTGGCACCTTTGCTGTGGCAGCAAAAGCTGGACGTTTGTCTTTTTTGCTCTGGAGGCTGCCGAAAGCAAAAATAGGTGCTTTTGAGGATGGAGTCCGCAGGAAAGCAGAGAGGGCCAAATTGTCTGGGGCATTTGAAAGGGTTCCAGGAGGCAGTGAGAACCAGCATTACTTTTCCCCGCTGGCACCTTTGCTGTGGCAGCAAAACCTGGACGTTTGTCTTTTTTGCTCCGGAGGTTGCCGAAAGCGAAAACAGGTGCTTTTGAGGATGGAGTCCGCAGGAAAGCAGAGAGGGCCAAATTGTCTGGGGCATTTGAAAGAGTTCCAGGAGGCAGTGAGAACCAGCATTACTTTTCCCCGCTGGCACCTTTGCTGTGGCAGCAAAAGCTGGACGTTTGTCTTTTTTGCTCCGGAGGCTGCCGAAAGCGAAAACAAGTGCTTTTGAGGATGGAGTCCGCAGGAAAGCAGAGAGGGCCAAATTGTCTGTGGCATTTGAAGAGGTTCCAGGAGGCACTGAGAACCAGCATTACTTTTCCCCGTTGGCACCTTTGCTGTGGCAGCAAAAACTGGACGTTTGTCTTTTTTGCTCCTGAGGATGCCGAAAGTGAAAACAGGTGCTTTTGAGGATGGAGTCCGCAGGAAAGCAGAGAGGGCCAAATAGTCTGGGGCATTTGAAAGGGTTCCAGGAGGCAGTGAGAACCGGCATTACTTTTCCCGGCTGGCACCTTTGCTGTGGCAGCATAAGCTGGACGTTTGTCTTTTTTGCTCCTGAGGATGCCGAAAGCGAAAACAGGTGCTTTTGAGGATGGAGTCCGCAGGAAAGCAGAGAGGGCCAAATTGTCTGTGGCGTTTGAAGAGGTTCCAGGAGGCAATGAGGACCAGCATCACTTTTCCCCGCTGGCACCTTTGCTGTTGCAGCAAAACCTGGACGTTTGTCTTTTTTGCTCCTGAGGTTGCCGAAAGCGAAAACAGGTGCTTTTGAGGATGGAGTCCGCAGGAAAGCAGAGAGGGCCAAATTGTCTGGGGCATTTGAAAGGGTTCCAGGAGGCAGTGAGAACCAGCATTACTTTTGCCCGCTGGCACCTTTGCTGTGGCAGCAAAACCTGGACGTTTGTCTTTTTTGCTCCGGAGGTTGCCGAAAGCAAAAACAGGTGCTTTTGAGGATGGAGTCCACAGGAAAGCAGAGAGGGCCAAATTGTCTGTGGCTTTTGAAGAGGTTCCAGGAGGCAATGAGGACCAGCATTACTTTTCCCCGCTGGCACCTTTGCTGTGGCAGCAAAAGCTGGACGTTTGTCTTTTTTGCTCTGGAGGCTGCCGAAAGCGAAAACAGGTGCTTTTGAGGATGGAGTCCACAGGAAAGCAGAGAGGGCCAAATTGTCTGGGGCATTTGAAAGGGTTCCAGGAGGCAGTGAGAACCAGCATTACTTTTCCCCGCTGGCACCTTTGCTGTGGCAGCAAAAGCTGGACGTTTGTCTTTTTTGCTCTGGAGGTTGCCGAAAGTGAAAACAGGTGCTTTTGAGGATGGAGTCCGCAGGAAAGCAGAGAGGGCCAAATTGTCTGGGGCATTTGAAGGGGTTCCAGGAGGCAGTGAGAACCAGCATTACTTTTCCCCGCTGGCACCTTTGCTGTGGCAGCAAAAGCTGGACGTTTGTCTTTTTTGCTCCGGAGGATGCCGAAAGCGAAAACAGGTGCTTTTGAGGATGGAGTCCGCAGGAAAGCAGAGAGGGCCAAATTGTCTGTGGCATTTGAAGAGGTTCCAGGAGGCACTGAGGACCAGCATCACTTTTCCCCGCTAGCACCTTTGCTGTGGCAGCAAAACCTGGACGTTTGTCTTTTTTGCTCCGGAGGTTGCCGAAAGCGAAAACAGGTGCTTTTGAGGATGGAGTCCGCAGGAAAGCAGAGAGGGCCAATATGTCTGGGGCATTTGAAAGGGTTCCAGGAGGCAGTGAGAACCAGCATTACTTTTCCCGGCTGGCACCTTTGCTGTGGCAGCAAAACCGGGACGTTTGTCTTTTTTGCTCCGGAGGTTGCCGAAAGCGAAAACAGGTGCTTTTGAGGATGGAGTCCGCAGGAAAGCAGAGAGGGCCAAATTGTCTGTGGCATTTGAAGAGGTTCCAGGAGGCAATGAGGACCAGCATCACTTTTCCCCGCTGGCACCTTTGCTGTGGCAGCAAAACCTGGACGTTTGTCTTTTTTGCTCCGGAGGTTGCCGAAAGCGAAAACAGGTGCTTTTGAGGATGGAGTCCGCAGGAAAGCAGAGAGGGCCAAATTGTCTGGGGCATTTGAAAGGGTTCCAGGAGGCAGTGAGAACCAGCATTACTTTTCCCCGCTGGCACCTTTGCTGTGGCAGCAAAAGCTGGACGTTTGTCTTTTTTGCTCCGGAGGTTGCCGAAAGCAAAAACAGGTGCTTTTGAGGATGGAGTCCACAGGAAAGCAGAGAGGGCCAAATTGTCTGTGGCTTTTGAAGAGGTTCCAGGAGGCAATGAGGACCAGCATTACTTTTCCTCTGCTGGCACCTTTGCTGTGGCAGCAAAAGCTGGACGTTTGTCTTTTTTGCTCTGGAGGCTGCCGAAAGCGAAAACAGGTGCTTTTGAGGATGGAGTCCGCAGGAAAGCAGAGAGGGCCAAATTGTCTGGGGCATTTGAAAGAGTTCCAGGAGGCAGTGAGAACCAGCATTACTTTTGCCCGCTGGCACCTTTGCTGTGGCAGCAAAACCTGGACGTTTGTCTTTTTTGCTCCGGAGGTTGCCGAAAGCAAAAACAGGTGCTTTTGAGGATGGAGTCCACAGGAAAGCAGCGAGGGCCAAATTGTCTGTGGCTTTTGAAGAGGTTCCAGGAGGCAATGAGGACCAGCATTACTTTTCCCCGCTGGCACCTTTGCTGTGGCAGCAAAAGCTGGACGTTTGTCTTTTTTGCTCTGGAGGCTGCCGAAAGCGAAAATAGGTGCTTTTGAGGATGGAGTCCGCAGGAAAGCAGAGAGGGCCAAATTGTCTGGGGCATTTGAAAGGGTTCCAGGAGGCAGTGAGAACCAGCATTACTTTTCCCCGCTGGCACCTTTGCTGTGGCAGCAAAAGCTGGACGTTTGTCTTTTTTGCTCCTGAGGATGCCGAAAGTGAAAACAGGTGCTTTTGAGGATGGAGTCCGCAGGAAAGCAGAGAGGGCCAAATTGTCTGTGGCATTTGAAGAGGTTCCAGGACGCAATGAGGACCAGCATCACTTTTCCCCGCTGGCACCTTTGCTGTGGCAGCAAAACCTGGACGTTTGTCTTTTTTGCTCCGGAGGTTGCCGAAAGCGAAAACAGGTGCTTTTGAGGATGGAGTCCGCAGGAAAGCAGAGAGGGCCAAATTGTCTGGGGCATTTGAAAGGGTTCCAGGAGGCAGTGAGAACCAGCATTACTTTTGCCCGCTGGCACCTTTGCTGTGGCAGCAAAACCTGGACGTTTGTCTTTTTTGCTCCGGAGGTTGCCGAAAGCAAAAACAGGTGCTTTTGAGGATGGAGTCCGCAGGAAAGCAGAGAGGGCCAAATTGTCTGTGGCTTTTGAAGAGGTTCCAGGAGGCAATGAGGACCAGCATTACTTTTCCCCGCTGGCACCTTTGCTGTGGCAGCAAAAGCTGGACGTTTGTCTTTTTTGCTCTGGAGGCTGCCGAAAGCGAATACAGGTGCTTTTGAGGATGGAGTCCGCAGGAAAGCAGAGAGGGCCAAATTGTCTGGGGCATTTGAAAGAGTTCCAGGAGGCAGTGAGAACCAGCATTACTTTTCCCGGCTGGCACCTTTGCTGTGGCAGCATAAGCTGGACGTTTGTCTTTTTTGCTCCTGAGGATGCCGAAAGCGAAAACAGGTGCTTTTGAGGATGGAGTCCGCAGGAAAGCAGAGAGGGCCAAATTGTCTGTGGCCTTTGAAGAGGTTCCAGGAGGCAATGAGGACCAGCATCACTTTTCCCCGCTGGCACCTTTGCTGTGGCAGCAAAACCTGGACGTTTGTCTTTTTTGCTCCGGAGGTTGCCGAAAGCGAAAACAGGTGCTTTTGAGGATGGAGTCCGCAGGAAAGCAGAGAGGGCCAAATTGTCTGGGGCATTTGAAAGGGTTCCAGGAGGCAGTGAGAACCAGCATTACTTTTCCCCGCTGGCACCTTTGCTGTGGCAGCAAAAGCTGGACGTTTGTCTTTTTTGCTCTGGAGGCTGCCGAAAGCGAAAATAGGTGCTTTTGAGGATGGAGTCCGCAGGAAAGCAGAGAGGGCCAAATTGTCTGGGGCATTTGAAAGGGTTCCAGGAGGCAGTGAGAACCAGCATTACTTTTGCCCGCTGGCACCTTTGCTGTGGCAGCAAAACCGGGACGTTTTTTCTTTTTTGCTCCGGAGGCTGCCGAAAGCGAAAACAGGTGCTTTTGAGGATGGAGTCCGCAGGAAAGCAGAGAGGGCCAAATTGTCTGGGGCATTTGAAAGAGTTCCAGGAGGCAGTGAGAACCAGCATTACTTTTCCCCGCTGGCACCTTTGCTGTGGCAGCAAAAGCTGGACGTTTGTCTTTTTTGCTCCTGAGGATGCCGAAAGCGAAAACAGGTGCTTTTGAGGATGGAGTCCAAAGGAAAGCAGAGAGGGCCAAATAGTCTGGGGCATTTGAAAGGGTTCCAGGAGGCAGTGAGAACCGGCATTACTTTTTCCGGCTGGCACCTTTGCTGTGGTAGCATAAGCTGGACGTTTGTCTTTTTTGCTCCTGAGGATGCCGAAAGCGAAAACAGGTGCTTTTGAGGATGGAGTCCGCAGGAAAGCAGAGAGGGCCAAATTGTCTGTGGCATTTGAAGAGGTTCCAGGAGGCAATGAGGACCAGCATCACTTTTCCCCGCTAGCACCTTTGCTGTGGCAGCAAAAGCTGGACGTTTGTCTTTTTTGCTCCGGAGGCTGCCGAAAGCGAAAACAGGTGCTTTTGAGGATGGAGTCCGCAGGAAAGCAGAGAGGGCCAAATTGTCTGGGGCATTTGAAAGGGTTCCAGGAGGCAGTGAGAACCAGCATTACTTTTCCCCGCTGGCACCTTTGCTGTGGCAGCAAAAGCTGGACGTTTGTCTTTTTTGCTCTGGAGGTTGCCGAAAGTGAAAACAGGTGCTTTTGAGGATGGAGTCCGCAGGAAAGCAGAGAGGGCCAATATGTCTGGGGCATTTGAAAGGGTTCCAGGAGGCAGTGAGAACCAGCATTACTTTTCCCCGCTGGCACCTTTGCTGTGGCACCAAAACCGGGACGTTTGTCTTTTTTGCTCCGGAGGCTGCCGAAAGCGAAAACAGGTGCTTTTGAGGATGGAGTCCGCAGGAAAGCAGAGAGGGCCAAATTGTCTGGGGCATTTTAAAGAGTTCCAGGAGGCAGTGAGAACCAGCATTACTTTTCCCCGCTGGCACCTTTGCTGTGGCAGCAAAACCTGGACGTTTGTCTTTTTTGCTCTGGAGGCTGCCGAAAGCGAATACAGGTGCTTTTGAGGATGGAGTCCGCAGGAAAGCAGAGAGGGCCAAATTGTCTGGGGCATTTGAAAGAGTTCCAGGAGGCAGTGAGAACCAGCATTACTTTTGCCCGCTGGCACCTTTGCTGTGGCAGCAAAAGCTGGACGTTTGTCTTTTTTGCTCCGGAGGTTGCCGAAAGCAAAAACAGGTGCTTTTGAGGATGGAGTCCACAGGAAAGCAGAGAGGGCCAAATTGTCTGTGGCTTTTGAAGAGGTTCCAGGAGGCAATGAGGACCAGCATTACTTTTCCCCGCTGGCACCTTTGCTGTGGCAGCAAAACCTGGACGTTTGTGTTTTTTGCTCCGGAGGATGCCGAAAGCGAAAACAGGTGCTTTTGAGGATGGAGTCCGCAGGAGAGCAGAGAGGGCCAAATTGTCTGTGGCATTTGAAGAGGTTCCAGGACGCAGTGAGAACCAGCATTACTTTTCCCCGCTGGCACCTTTGCTGTGGCAGCAAAACCTGGACGTTTGTCTTTTTTGCTCCGGAGGCTGCCGAAAGCGAAAACAGGTGCTTTTGAGGATGGAGTCCGCAGGAAAGCAGAGAGGGCCAAATTGTCTGGGGCATTTGAAAGGGTTCCAGGAGGCAGTGAGAACCAGCATTACTTTTGCCCGCTGGCACCTTTGCTGTGGCAGCAAAAGCTGGACGTTTGTCTTTTTTGCTCCGGAGGTTGCCGAAAGCAAAAACAGGTGCTTTTGAGGATGGAGTCCACAGGAAAGCAGAGAGGGCCAAATTGTCTGTGGCTTTTGAAGAGGTTCCAGGAGGCAATGAGGACCAGCATTACTTTTCCCCGCTGGCACCTTTGCTGTGGCAGCAAAAGCTGGACGTTTGTCTTTTTTGCTCTGGAGGCTGCCGAAAGCGAAAACAGGTGCTTTTGAGGATGGAGTCCGCAGGAAAGCAGAGAGGGCCAAATTGTCTGGGGCATTTGAAAGGGTTCCAGGAGGCAGTGAGAACCAGCATTACTTTTCCCCGCTGGCACCTTTGCTGTGGCAGCAAAACCTGGATGTTTGTCTTTTTTGCTCCTGAGGATGCCGAAAGTGAAAACAGGTGCTTTTGAGGATGGAGTCCGCAGGAAAGCAGAGAGGGCCAAATTGTCTGGGGCATTTGAAAGGGTTCCAGGAGGCAGTGAGAACCAGCATTACTTTTGCCCGCTGGCACCTTTGCTGTGGCAGCAAAACCATGACGTTTGTCTTTTTTGCTCCGGAGGTTGCCGAAAGCAAAAACAGGTGCTTTTGAGGATGGAGTCCACAGGAAAGCAGAGAGGGCCAAATTGTCTGTGGCTTTTGAAGAGGTTCCAGGAGGCAATGAGGACCAGCATTACTTTTCCCCGCTGGCACCTTTGCTGTGGCAGCAAAAGCTGGACGTTTGTCTTTTTTGCTCTGGAGGTTGCCGAAAGTGAAAACAGGTGCTTTTGAGGATGGAGTCCGCAGGAAAGCAGAGAGGGCCAATATGTCTGGGGCATTTGAAAGGGTTCCAGGAGGCAGTGAGAACCAGCATTACTTTTCCCCGCTGGCACCTTTGCTGTGGCACCAAAACCGGGACGTTTGTCATTTTTGCTCCGGAGGCTGCCGAAAGCGAAAACAGGTGCTTTTGAGGATGGAGTCCGCAGGAAAGCAGAGAGGGCCAAATTGTCTGGGGCATTTTAAAGAGTTCCTGGAGGCAGTGAGAACCAGCATTACTTTTCCCCGCTGGCACCTTTGCTGTGGCAGCAAAAGCTGGACGTTTGTCTTTTTTGCTCTGGAGGCTGCCGAAAGCGAAAATAGGTGCTTTTGAGGATGGAGTCCGCAGGAAAGCAGAGAGGGCCAAATTGTCTGGGGCATTTGAAAGAGTTCCAGGAGGCAGTGAGAACCAGCATTACTTTTGCCCGCTGGCACCTTTGCTGTGGCAGCAAAAGCTGGACGTTTGTCTTTTTTGCTCCGGAGGTTGCCGAAAGCAAAAACAGGTGCTTTTGAGGATGGAGTCCACAGGAAAGCAGAGAGGGCCAAATTGTCTGTGGCTTTTGAAGAGGTTCCAGGAGGCAATGAGGACCAGCATTACTTTTCCCCGCTGGCACCTTTGCTGTGGCAGCAAAACCTGGACGTTTGTCTTTTTTGCTCCTGAGGATGCCGAAAGCGAAAACAGGTGCTTTTGAGGATGGAGTCCGCAGGAAAGCAGAGAGGGCCAAATTGTCTGTGGCATTTGAAGAGGTTCCAGGACGCAGTGAGAACCAACATTACTTTTCCCCGCTGGCACCTTTGCTGTGGCAGCAAAAGCTGGACGTTTGTCTTTTTTGCTCCGGAGGTTGCCGAAAGCAAAAACAGGTGCTTTTGAGGATGGAGTCCACAGGAAAGCAGAGAGGGCCAAATTGTCTGTGGCTTTTGAAGAGGTTCCAGGAGGCAATGAGGACCAGCATTACTTTTCCCCGCTGGCACCTTTGCTGTGGCAGCAAAAGCTGGACGTTTGTCTTTTTTGCTCTGGAGGCTGCCGAAAGCGAAAACAGGTGCTTTAGAGGATGGAGTCCGCAGGAAAGCAGAGAGGGCCAAATTGTCTGGGGCATTTGAAAGGGTTCCAGGAGGCAGTGAGAACCAGCATTACTTTTCCCCGCTGGCACCTTTGCTGTGGCAGCAAAACCTGGACGTTTGTCTTTTTTGCTCCTGAGGATGCCGAAAGTGAAAACAGGTGCTTTTGAGGATGGAGTCCGCAGGAAAGCAGAGAGGGCCAAATTGTCTGTGGCATTTGAAGAGGTTCCAGGAGGCAGTGAGAACCAGCATTACTTTTCCCCGCTGGCACCTTTGCTGTGGCAGCAAAAGCTGGACGTTTGTCTTTTTTGCTCCTGAGGATGCCGAAAGCGAAAACAGGTGCTTTTGAGGATGGAGTCCGCAGGAAAGCAGAGAGGGCCAAATTGTCTGTGGCATTTGAAGAGGTTCCAGGAGGCAATGAGGACCAGCATCACTTTTCCCCGCTGGCACCTTTGCTGTGGCAGCAAAACCTGGACGTTTGTCTTTTTTGCTCCGGAGGTTGCCGAAAGCGAAAACAGGTGCTTTTGAGGATGGAGTCCGCAGGAAAGCAGAGAGGGCCAAATTGTCTGGGGCATTTGAAAGGGTTCCAGGAGGCAGTGAGGACCAGCATTACTTTTCCCCGCTGGCACCTTTGCTGTGGCAGCAAAAGCTGGACGTTTGTCTTTTTTGCTCTGGAGGCTGCCGAAAGCGAAAATAGGTGCTTTTGAGGATGGAGTCCGCAGGAAAGCAGAGAGGGCCAAATTGTCTGGGGCATTTGAAAGGGTTCCAGGAGGCAGTGAGAACCAGCATTACTTTTCCCCGCTGGCACCTTTGCTGTGGCAGCAAAAGCTGGACGTTTGTCTTTTTTGCTCTGGAGGCTGCCGAAAGCGAAAATAGGTGCTTTTGAGGATGGAGTCCGCAGGAAAGCAGAGAGGGCCAAATTGTCTGGGGCATTTGAAAGGGTTCCAGGAGGCAGTGAGAACCAGCATTACTTTTCCCCGCTGGCACCTTTGCTGTGGCAGCAAAAGCTGGACGTTTGTCTTTTTTGCTCCTGAGGATGCCGAAAGTGAAAACAGGTGCTTTTGAGGATGGAGTCCGCAGGAAAGCAGAGAGGGCCAAATTGTCTGGGGCATTTGAAGGGGTTCCAGGAAGCAGTGAGAACCAGCATTACTTTTCCCCGCTGGCACTTTTGCTGTGGCAGCAAAACCGGGACGTTTGTCTGTTTTGCTCCGGAGGCTGACGAAAGCGAAAACAGGTGCTTTTGAGGATGGAGTCCGCAGGAAAGCAGAGAGGGCCAAATTGTCTGGGGCATTTGAAAGAGTTCCAGGAGGCAGTGAGAACCAGCATTACTTTTCCCCGCTGGCACCTTTGCTGTGGCAGCAAAACCTGGACGTTTGTCTTTTTTGCTCTGGAGGCTGCCGAAAGCGAATACAGGTGCTTTTGAGGATGGAGTCCGCAGGAAAGCAGAGAGGGCCAAATTGTCTGGGGCATTTGAAGAGGTTCCAGGAGGCAATGAGGACCAGCATTACTTTTCCCCGCTGGCACCTTTGCTGTGGCAGCAAAACCTGGACGTTTGTCTTTTTTGCTCCTGAGGATGCCGAAAGCGAAAACAGGTGCTTTTGAGGATGGAGTCCAAAGGAAAGCAGAGAGGGCCAAATAGTCTGGGGCATTTGAAAGGGTTCCAGGAGGCAGTGAGAACCGGCATTACTTTTCCCCGCTGACACCTTTGCTGTGGCAGCAAAAGCTGGACGTTTGACTTTTTTGCTCCTGAGGATGCCGAAAGCGAAAACAGGTGCTTTTGAGGATGGAGTCCGCAGGAAAGCAGAGAGGGCCAAATTGTCTGGAGCATTTGAAGAGGTTCCAGGAGGCAATGAGGACCAGCATCACTTTTACCCGCTGGCACCTTTGCTGTGGCAGCAAAACCTGGACGTTTGTCTTTTTTGCTCCGGAGGTTGCCGAAAGCGAAAACAGGTGCTTTTGAGGATGGAGTCCGCAGGAAAGCAGAGAGGGCCAAATTATCTGGGGCATTTGAAAGGGTTCCAGGAGGCAGTGAGAACCAGCATTACTTTTGCCCGCTGGCACCTTTGCTGTGGCAGCAAAACCTGGACGTTTGTCTTTTTTGCTCCGGAGGTTGCCGAAAGCAAAAACAGGTGCTTTTGAGGATGGAGTCCACAGGAAAGCAGAGAGGGCCAAATTGTCTGTGGCTTTTGAAGAGGTTCCAGGAGGCAGTGAGAACCAGCATTACTTTTCCCCGCTGGCACCTTTGCTGTGGCAGCAAAAGCTGGACGTTTGTCTTTTTTGCTCTGGAGGCTGCCGAAAGCGAAAATAGGTGCTTTTGAGGATGGAGTCCGCAGGAAAGCAGAGAGGGCCAAATTGTCTGGGGCATTTGAAAGGGTTCCAGGAGGCAGTGAGAACCAGCATTACTTTTCCCCGCTGGCACCTTTGCTGTGGCAGCAAAACCTGGACGTTTGTCTTTTTTGCTCCTGAGGATGCCGAAAGTGAAAACAGGTGCTTTTGAGGATGGAGTCCGCAGGAAAGCAGAGAGGGCCAAATTGTCTGGGGCATTTGAAGGGGTTCCAGGAGGCAGTGAGAACCAGCATTACTTTTCCCCGCTGGCACCTTTGCTGTGGCATCAAAACCGGGACGTTTGTCTTTTTTGCTCCGGAGGCTGACGAAAGCGAAAACAGGTGCTTTTGAGGATGGAGTCCGCAGGAAAGCAGAGAGGGCCAAATTGTCTGGGGCATTTGAAAGAGTTCCAGGAGGCAGTGAGAACCAGCATTACTTTTCCCCACTGGCACCTTTGCTGTGGCAGCAAAAGCTGGACGTTTGTCTTTTTTGCTCTGGAGGATGCCGAAAGCGAAAACAGGTGCTTTTGAGGATGGAGTCCGCAGGAAAGCAGAGAGGGCCAAATTGTCTGGGGCATTTGAAAGAGTTCCAGGAGGCAGTGAGAACCAGCATTACTTTTGCCCGCTGGCACCTTTGCTGTGGCAGCAAAAGCTGGACG
The DNA here is from genome assembly GCF_965231255.1 of Vanellus vanellus. NCBI lineage: Eukaryota > Metazoa > Chordata > Aves > Charadriiformes > Charadriidae > Vanellus > Vanellus vanellus. The sequence continues at coordinate 118,233 of NW_028127065.1, forward strand.
TTTGTCTTTTTTGCTCCTGAGGATGCCGAAAGTGAAAACAGGTGCTTTTGAGGATGGAGTCCGCAGGAAAGCAGAGAGGGCCAAATTGTCTGGGGCATTTGAAGGGGTTCCAGGAGGCAGTGAGAACCAGCATTACTTTTCCCCGCTGGCACCTTTGCTGTGGCAGCAAAACCGGGACGTTTTTTCTTTTTTGCTCCGGAGGCTGCCGAAAGCGAAAACAGGTGCTTTTGAGGATGGAGTCCGCAGGAAAGCAGAGAGGGCAAATTGTCTGGGGCATTTGAAAGAGTTCCAGGAGGCAGTGAGAACCAGCATCACTTTTACCCGCTGGCACCTTTGCTGTGGCAGCAAAACCTGGACGTTTGTCTTTTTTGCTCCGGAGGTTGCCGAAAGCGAAAACAGGTGCTTTTGAGGATGGAGTCCGCAGGAAAGCAGAGAGGGCCAAATTGTCTGGGGCATTTGAAAGGGTTCCAGGAGGCAGTGAGAACCAGCATTACTTTTCCCCGCTGGCACCTTTGCTGTGGCAGCAAAAGCTGGACGTTTGTCTTTTTTGCTCCTGAGGATGCCGAAAGCGAAAACAGGTGCTTTTGAGGATGGAGTCCGCAGGAAAGCAGAGAGGGCCAAATTGTCTGTGGCATTTGAAGAGGTTCCAGGAGGCAATGAGGACCAGCATCACTTTTCCCCGCTGGCACCTTTGCTGTGGCAGCAAAACCTGGACGTTTGTCTTTTTTGCTCCGGAGGTTGCCGAAAGCGAAAACAGGTGCTTTTGAGGATGGAGTCCGCAGGAAAGCAGAGAGGGCCAAATTGTCTGGGGCATTTGAAAGGGTTCCAGGAGGCAGTGAGGACCAGCATTACTTTTCCCCGCTGGCACCTTTGCTGTGGCAGCAAAAGCTGGACGTTTGTCTTTTTTGCTCTGGAGGCTGCCGAAAGCGAAAATAGGTGCTTTTGAGGATGGAGTCCGCAGGAAAGCAGAGAGGGCCAAATTGTCTGGGGCATTTGAAAGGGTTCCAGGAGGCAGTGAGAACCAGCATTACTTTTCCCCGCTGGCACCTTTGCTGTGGCAGCAAAAGCTGGACGTTTGTCTTTTTTGCTCTGGAGGCTGCCGAAAGCGAAAATAGGTGCTTTTGAGGATGGAGTCCGCAGGAAAGCAGAGAGGGCCAAATTGTCTGGGGCATTTGAAAGGGTTCCAGGAGGCAGTGAGAACCAGCATTACTTTTCCCCGCTGGCACCTTTGCTGTGGCAGCAAAAGCTGGACGTTTGTCTTTTTTGCTCCTGAGGATGCCGAAAGTGAAAACAGGTGCTTTTGAGGATGGAGTCCGCAGGAAAGCAGAGAGGGCCAAATTGTCTGGGGCATTTGAAGGGGTTCCAGGAAGCAGTGAGAACCAGCATTACTTTTCCCCGCTGGCACTTTTGCTGTGGCAGCAAAACCGGGACGTTTGTCTGTTTTGCTCCGGAGGCTGACGAAAGCGAAAACAGGTGCTTTTGAGGATGGAGTCCGCAGGAAAGCAGAGAGGGCCAAATTGTCTGGGGCATTTGAAAGAGTTCCAGGAGGCAGTGAGAACCAGCATTACTTTTCCCCGCTGGCACCTTTGCTGTGGCAGCAAAACCTGGACGTTTGTCTTTTTTGCTCTGGAGGCTGCCGAAAGCGAATACAGGTGCTTTTGAGGATGGAGTCCGCAGGAAAGCAGAGAGGGCCAAATTGTCTGGGGCATTTGAAGAGGTTCCAGGAGGCAATGAGGACCAGCATTACTTTTCCCCGCTGGCACCTTTGCTGTGGCAGCAAAACCTGGACGTTTGTCTTTTTTGCTCCTGAGGATGCCGAAAGCGAAAACAGGTGCTTTTGAGGATGGAGTCCAAAGGAAAGCAGAGAGGGCCAAATAGTCTGGGGCATTTGAAAGGGTTCCAGGAGGCAGTGAGAACCGGCATTACTTTTCCCCGCTGACACCTTTGCTGTGGCAGCAAAAGCTGGACGTTTGACTTTTTTGCTCCTGAGGATGCCGAAAGCGAAAACAGGTGCTTTTGAGGATGGAGTCCGCAGGAAAGCAGAGAGGGCCAAATTGTCTGGAGCATTTGAAGAGGTTCCAGGAGGCAATGAGGACCAGCATCACTTTTACCCGCTGGCACCTTTGCTGTGGCAGCAAAACCTGGACGTTTGTCTTTTTTGCTCCGGAGGTTGCCGAAAGCGAAAACAGGTGCTTTTGAGGATGGAGTCCGCAGGAAAGCAGAGAGGGCCAAATTATCTGGGGCATTTGAAAGGGTTCCAGGAGGCAGTGAGAACCAGCATTACTTTTGCCCGCTGGCACCTTTGCTGTGGCAGCAAAACCTGGACGTTTGTCTTTTTTGCTCCGGAGGTTGCCGAAAGCAAAAACAGGTGCTTTTGAGGATGGAGTCCACAGGAAAGCAGAGAGGGCCAAATTGTCTGTGGCTTTTGAAGAGGTTCCAGGAGGCAGTGAGAACCAGCATTACTTTTCCCCGCTGGCACCTTTGCTGTGGCAGCAAAAGCTGGACGTTTGTCTTTTTTGCTCTGGAGGCTGCCGAAAGCGAAAATAGGTGCTTTTGAGGATGGAGTCCGCAGGAAAGCAGAGAGGGCCAAATTGTCTGGGGCATTTGAAAGGGTTCCAGGAGGCAGTGAGAACCAGCATTACTTTTCCCCGCTGGCACCTTTGCTGTGGCAGCAAAACCTGGACGTTTGTCTTTTTTGCTCCTGAGGATGCCGAAAGTGAAAACAGGTGCTTTTGAGGATGGAGTCCGCAGGAAAGCAGAGAGGGCCAAATTGTCTGGGGCATTTGAAGGGGTTCCAGGAGGCAGTGAGAACCAGCATTACTTTTCCCCGCTGGCACCTTTGCTGTGGCATCAAAACCGGGACGTTTGTCTTTTTTGCTCCGGAGGCTGACGAAAGCGAAAACAGGTGCTTTTGAGGATGGAGTCCGCAGGAAAGCAGAGAGGGCCAAATTGTCTGGGGCATTTGAAAGAGTTCCAGGAGGCAGTGAGAACCAGCATTACTTTTCCCCACTGGCACCTTTGCTGTGGCAGCAAAAGCTGGACGTTTGTCTTTTTTGCTCTGGAGGATGCCGAAAGCGAAAACAGGTGCTTTTGAGGATGGAGTCCGCAGGAAAGCAGAGAGGGCCAAATTGTCTGGGGCATTTGAAAGAGTTCCAGGAGGCAGTGAGAACCAGCATTACTTTTGCCCGCTGGCACCTTTGCTGTGGCAGCAAAAGCTGGACGTTTGTCTTTTTTGCTCCTGAGGATGCCGAAAGTGAAAACAGGTGCTTTTGAGGATGGAGTCCGCAGGAAAGCAGAGAGGGCCAAATTGTCTGGGGCATTTGAAGGGGTTCCAGGAGGCAGTGAGAACCAGCATTACTTTTCCCCGCTGGCACCTTTGCTGTGGCAGCAAAACCGGGACGTTTTTTCTTTTTTGCTCCGGAGGCTGCCGAAAGCGAAAACAGGTGCTTTTGAGGATGGAGTCCGCAGGAAAGCAGAGAGGGCAAATTGTCTGGGGCATTTGAAAGAGTTCCAGGAGGCAGTGAGAACCAGCATCACTTTTACCCGCTGGCACCTTTGCTGTGGCAGCAAAACCTGGACGTTTGTCTTTTTTGCTCCGGAGGTTGCCGAAAGCGAAAACAGGTGCTTTTGAGGATGGAGTCCGCAGGAAAGCAGAGAGGGCCAAATTGTCTGGGGCATTTGAAAGGGTTCCAGGAGGCAGTGAGAACCAGCATTACTTTTCCCCGCTGGCACCTTTGCTGTGGCAGCAAAAGCTGGACGTTTGTCTTTTTTGCTCCTGAGGATGCCGAAAGTGAAAACAGGTGCTTTTGAGGATGGAGTCCACAGGAAAGCAGAGAGGGCCAAATTGTCTGGGGCATTTGAAAGAGTTCCGGGAGGCAGTGAGAACCAGCATTACTTTTCCCCGCTGGCACCTTTGCTGTGGCAGCAAAACCTGGACGTTTGTCTTTTTTGCTCTGGAGGCTGCCGAAAGCGAAAACAGGTGCTTTTGAGGATGGAGTCCGCAGGAAAGCAGAGAGGGCCAAATTGTCTGGGGCATTTGAAGAGGTTCCAGGAGGCAATGAGGACCAGCATTACTTTTCCCCGCTGGCACCTTTGCTGTGGCAGCAAAAGCTGGACGTTTGTCTTTTTTGCTCCTGAGGATGCCGAAAGCGAAAACAGGTGCTTTTGAGGATGGAGTCCAAAGGAAAGCAGAGAGGGCCAAATAGTCTGGGGCATTTGAAAGGGTTCCAGGAGGCAGTGAGAACCGGCATTACTTTTCCCCGCTGACACCTTTGCTGTGGCAGCATAAGCTGGACGTTTGACTTTTTTGCTCCTGAGGATGCCGAAAGCGAAAACAGGTGCTTTTGAGGATGGAGTCCGCAGGAAAGCAGAGAGGGCCAAATTGTCTGGAGCATTTGAAGAGGTTCCAGGAGGCAATGAGGACCAGCATCACTTTTACCCGCTGGCACCTTTGCTGTGGCAGCAAAACCTGGACGTTTGTCTTTTTTGCTCCGGAGGTTGCCGAAAGCGAAAACAGGTGCTTTTGAGGATGGAGTCCGCAGGAAAGCAGAGAGGGCCAAATTATCTGGGGCATTTGAAAGGGTTCCAGGAGGCAGTGAGAACCAGCATTACTTTTGCCCGCTGGCACCTTTGCTGTGGCAGCAAAACCTGGACGTTTGTCTTTTTTGCTCTGGAGGTTGCCGAAAGCAAAAACAGGTGCTTTTGAGGATGGAGTCCACAGGAAAGCAGAGAGGGCCAAATTGTCTATGGCTTTTGAAGAGGTTCCAGGAGGCAATGAGGACCAGCATTACTTTTCCCCGCTGGCACCTTTGCTGTGGCAGCAAAAGCTGGACGTTTGTCTTTTTTGCTCTGGAGGCTGCCGAAAGCGAAAATAGGTGCTTTTGAGGATGGAGTCCGCAGGAAAGCAGAGAGGGCCAAATTGTCTGGGGCATTTGAAAGGGTTCCAGGAGGAAGTGAGAACCAGCATTACTTTTCCCCGCTGGCACCTTTGCTGTGGCAGCAAAAGCTGGACGTTTGTCTTTTTTGCTCCTGAGGATGCCGAAAGCGAAAACAGGTGCTTTTGAGGATGGAGTCCAAAGGAAAGCAGAGAGGGCCAAATAGTCTGGGGCATTTGAAAGGGTTCCAGGAGGCAGTGAGAACCGGCATTACTTTTCCCCGCTGACACCTTTGCTGTGGCAGCATAAGCTGGACGTTTGACTTTTTTGCTCCTGAGGATGCCGAAAGCGAAAACAGGTGCTTTTGAGGATGGAGTCCGCAGGAAAGCAGAGAGGGCCAAATTGTCTGGAGCATTTGAAGAGGTTCCAGGAGGCAATGAGGACCAGCATCACTTTTACCCGCTGGCACCTTTGCTGTGGCAGCAAAAGCTGGACGTTTGTCTTTTTTGCTCCGGAGGTTGCCGAAAGCGAAAACAGGTGCTTTTGAGGATGGAGTCCGCAGGAAAGCAGAGAGGGCCAAATTGTCTGGGGCATTTGAAAGAGTTCCAGGAGGCAGTGAGAACCAGCATTACTTTTGCCCGCTGGCACCTTTGCTGTGGCAGCAAAAGCTGGACGTTTGTCTTTTTTGCTCTGGAGGATGCCGAAAGTGAAAACAGGTGCTTTTGAGGATGGAGTCCGCAGGAAAGCAGAGAGGGCCAAATTGTCTGGGGCATTTGAAGGGGTTCCAGGAGGCAGTGAGAACCAGCATTACTTTTGCCCGCTGGCACCTTTGCTGTGGCAGCAAAACCGGGACGTTTTTTCTTTTTTGCTCCGGAGGCTGCCGAAAGCGAAAACAGGTGCTTTTGAGGATGGAGTCCGCAGGAAAGCAGAGAGGGCAAATTGTCTGGGGCATTTGAAAGAGTTCCAGGAGGCAGTGAGAACCAGCATCACTTTTACCCGCTGGCACCTTTGCTGTGGCAGCAAAACCTGGACGTTTGTCTTTTTTGCTCCGGAGGTTGCCGAAAGCGAAAACAGGTGCTTTTGAGGATGGAGTCCGCAGGAAAGCAGAGAGGGCCAAATTATCTGGGGCATTTGAAAGGGTTCCAGGAGGCAGTGAGAACCAGCATTACTTTTGCCCGCTGGCACCTTTGCTGTGGCAGCAAAACCTGGACGTTTGTCTTTTTTGCTCCGGAGGTTGCCGAAACAAAAACAGGTGCTTTTGAGGATGGAGTCCACAGGAAAGCAGAGAGGGCCAAATTGTCTGTGGCTTTTGAAGAGGTTCCAGGAGGCAATGAGGACCAGCATTACTTTTCCCCGCTGGCGCCTTTGCTGTGGCAGCAAAAGCTGGACGTTTGTCTTTTTTGCTCTGGAGGCTGCCGAAAGCGAAAATAGGTGCTTTTGAGGATGGAGTCCGCAGGAAAGCAGAGAGGGCCAAATTGTCTGGGGCATTTGAAGGGGTTCCAGGAAGCAGTGAGAACCAGCATTACTTTTCCCCGCTGGCACTTTTGCTGTGGCAGCAAAACCGGGACGTTTGTCTTTTTTGCTCTGGAGGCTGACGAAAGCGAAAACAGGTGCTTTTGAGGATGGAGTCCGCAGGAAAGCAGAGAGGGCCAAATTGTCTGGGGCATTTGAAAGAGTTCCAGGAGGCAGTGAGAACCAGCATTACTTTTCCCCGCTGGCACCTTTGCTGTGGCAGCAAAACCTGGACGTTTGTCTTTTTTGCTCTGGAGGCTGCCGAAAGCGAATACAGGTGCTTTTGAGGATGGAGTCCGCAGGAAAGCAGAGAGGGCCAAATTGTCTGGGGCATTTGAAGAGGTTCCAGGAGGCAATGAGGACCAGCATTACTTTTCCCCGCTGGCACCTTTGCTGTGGCAGCAAAAGCTGGACGTTTGTCTTTTTTGCTCCTGAGGATGCCGAAAGCGAAAACAGGTGCTTTTGAGGATGGAGTCCAAAGGAAAGCAGAGAGGGCCAAATAGTCTGGGGCATTTGAAAGGGTTCCAGGAGGCAGTGAGAACCGGCATTACTTTTCCCCGCTGACAACTTTGCTGTGGTAGCATAAGCTGGACGTTTGACTTTTTTGCTCCTGAGGATGCCGAAAGCGAAAACAGGTGCTTTTGAGGATGGAGTCCGCAGGAAAGCAGAGAGGGCCAAATTGTCTGGAGCATTTGAAGAGGTTCCAGGAGGCAATGAGGACCAGCATCACTTTTACCCGCTGGCACCTTTGCTGTGGCAGCAAAACCTGGACGTTTGTCTTTTTTGCTCCGGAGGTTGCCGAAAGCGAAAACAGGTGCTTTTGAGGATGGAGTCCGCAGGAAAGCAGAGAGGGCCAAATTATCTGGGGCATTTGAAAGGGTTCCAGGAGGCAGTGAGAACCAGCATTACTTTTGCCCGCTGGCACCTTTGCTGTGGCAGCAAAACCGGGACGTTTTTTCTTTTTTGCTCCGGAGGCTGCCGAAAGCGAAAACAGGTGCTTTTGAGGATGGAGTCCGCAGGAAAGCAGAGAGGGCCAAATTGTCTGGGGCATTTGAAAGAGTTCCAGGAGGCAGTGAGAACCAGCATTACTTTTCCCCGCTGGCACCTTTGCTGTGGCAGCAAAAGCTGGACGTTTGTCTTTTTTTGCTCCTGAGGATGCCGAAAGCGAAAACAGGTGCTTTTGAGGATGGAGTCCGCAGGAAAGCAGAGAGGGCCAAATAGTCTGGGGCATTTGAAAGGGTTCCAGGAGGCAGTGAGAACCAGCATTACTTTTGCCCGCTGGCACCTTTGCTGTGGCAGCAAAACCGGGACGTTTTTTCTTTTTTGCTCCGGAGGCTGCCGAAAGCGAAAACAGGTGCTTTTGAGGATGGAGTCCGCAGGAAAGCAGAGAGGGCCAAATTGTCTGGGGCATTTGAAAGAGTTCCAGGAGGCAGTGAGAACCAGCATTACTTTTCCCCGCTGGCACCTTTGCTGTGGCAGCAAAAGCTGGACGTTTGTCTTTTTTGCTCCTGAGGATGCCGAAAGCGAAAACAGGTGCTTTTGAGGATGGAGTCCAAAGGAAAGCAGAGAGGGCCAAATAGTCTGGGGCATTTGAAAGGGTTCCAGGAGGCAGTGAGAACCGGCATTACTTTTTCCGGCTGGCACCTTTGCTGTGGTAGCATAAGCTGGACGTTTGTCTTTTTTGCTCCTGAGGATGCCGAAAGCGAAAACAGGTGCTTTTGAGGATGGAGTCCGCAGGAAAGCAGAGAGGGCCAAATTGTCTGTGGCATTTGAAGAGGTTCCAGGAGGCAATGAGGACCAGCATCACTTTTCCCCGCTAGCACCTTTGCTGTGGCAGCAAAAGCTGGACGTTTGTCTTTTTTGCTCCGGAGGCTGCCGAAAGCGAAAACAGGTGCTTTTGAGGATGGAGTCCGCAGGAAAGCAGAGAGGGCCAAATTGTCTGGGGCATTTTAAAGGGTTCCAGGAGGCAGTGAGAACCAGCATTACTTTTCCGCGCTGGCACCTTTGCTGTGGCAGCAAAAGCTGGACGTTTGTCTTTTTTGCTCTGGAGGTTGCCGAAAGTGAAAACAGGTGCTTTTGAGGATGGAGTCCGCAGGAAAGCAGAGAGGGCCAATATGTCTGGGGCATTTGAAAGGGTTCCAGGAGGCAGTGAGAACCAGCATTACTTTTCCCCGCTGGCACCTTTGCTGTGGCACCAAAACCGGGACGTTTGTCTTTTTTGCTCCGGAGGCTGCCGAAAGCGAAAACAGGTGCTTTTGAGGATGGAGTCCGCAGGAAAGCAGAGAGGGCCAAATTGTCTGGGGCATTTTAAAGAGTTCCAGGAGGCAGTGAGAACCAGCATTACTTTTCCCCGCTGGCACCTTTGCTGTGGCAGCAAAACCTGGACGTTTGTCTTTTTTGCTCTGGAGGCTGCCGAAAGCGAATACAGGTGCTTTTGAGGATGGAGTCCGCAGGAAAGCAGAGAGGGCCAAATTGTCTGGGGCATTTGAAAGAGTTCCAGGAGGCAGTGAGAACCAGCATTACTTTTGCCCGCTGGCACCTTTGCTGTGGCAGCAAAAGCTGGACGTTTGTCTTTTTTGCTCCGGAGGTTGCCGAAAGCAAAAACAGGTGCTTTTGAGGATGGAGTCCACAGGAAAGCAGAGAGGGCCAAATTGTCTGTGGCTTTTGAAGAGGTTCCAGGAGGCAATGAGGACCAGCATTACTTTTCCCCGCTGGCACCTTTGCTGTGGCAGCAAAACCTGGACGTTTGTGTTTTTTGCTCCGGAGGATGCCGAAAGCGAAAACAGGTGCTTTTGAGGATGGAGTCCGCAGGAAAGCAGAGAGGGCCAAATTGTCTGTGGCATTTGAAGAGGTTCCAGGACGCAGTGAGAACCAGCATTACTTTTCCCCGCTGGCACCTTTGCTGTGGCAGCAAAACCTGGACGTTTGTCTTTTTTGCTCCGGAGGCTGCCGAAAGCGAAAACAGGTGCTTTTGAGGATGGAGTCCGCAGGAAAGCAGAGAGGGCCAAATTGTCTGGGGCATTTGAAAGGGTTCCAGGAGGCAGTGAGAACCAGCATTACTTTTGCCCGCTGGCACCTTTGCTGTGGCAGCAAAACCTGGACGTTTGTCTTTTTTGCTCCGGAGGTTGCCGAAAGCAAAAACAGGTGCTTTTGAGGATGGAGTCCACAGGAAAGCAGAGAGGGCCAAATTGTCTGTGGCTTTTGAAGAGGTTCCAGGAGGCAATGAGGACCAGCATTACTTTTCCCCGCTGGCACCTTTGCTGTGGCAGCAAAAGCTGGACGTTTGTCTTTTTTGCTCTGGAGGCTGCCGAAAGCGAAAACAGGTGCTTTTGAGGATGGAGTCCGCAGGAAAGCAGAGAGGGCCAAATTGTCTGGGGCATTTGAAAGGGTTCCAGGAGGCAGTGAGAACCAGCATTACTTTTCCCCGCTGGCACCTTTGCTGTGGCAGCAAAACCTGGATGTTTGTCTTTTTTGCTCCTGAGGATGCCGAAAGTGAAAACAGGTGCTTTTGAGGATGGAGTCCGCAGGAAAGCAGAGAGGGCCAAATTGTCTGGGGCATTTGAAAGGGTTCCAGGAGGCAGTGAGAACCAGCATTACTTTTGCCCGCTGGCACCTTTGCTGTAGCAGCAAAACCATGACGTTTGTCTTTTTTGCTCCGGAGGTTGCCGAAAGCAAAAACAGGTGCTTTTGAGGATGGAGTCCACAGGAAAGCAGAGAGGGCCAAATTGTCTGTGGCTTTTGAAGAGGTTCCAGGAGGCAATGAGGACCAGCATTACTTTTCCCCGCTGGCACCTTTGCTGTGGCAGCAAAAGCTGGACGTTTGTCTTTTTTGCTCTGGAGGTTGCCGAAAGTGAAAACAGGTGCTTTTGAGGATGGAGTCCGCAGGAAAGCAGAGAGGGCCAATATGTCTGGGGCATTTGAAAGGGTTCCAGGAGGCAGTGAGAACCAGCATTACTTTTCCCCGCTGGCACCTTTGCTGTGGCACCAAAACCGGGACGTTTGTCTTTTTTGCTCCGGAGGCTGCCGAAAGCGAAAACAGGTGCTTTTGAGGATGGAGTCCGCAGGAAAGCAGAGAGGGCCAAATTGTCTGGGGCATTTTAAAGAGTTCCTGGAGGCAGTGAGAACCAGCATTACTTTTCCCCGCTGGCACCTTTGCTGTGGCAGCAAAAGCTGGACGTTTGTCTTTTTTGCTCTGGAGGCTGCCGAAAGCGAAAATAGGTGCTTTTGAGGATGGAGTCCGCAGGAAAGCAGAGAGGGCCAAATTGTCTGGGGCATTTGAAAGAGTTCCAGGAGGCAGTGAGAACCAGCATTACTTTTGCCCGCTGGCACCTTTGCTGTGGCAGCAAAAGCTGGACGTTTGTCTTTTTTGCTCCGGAGGTTGCCGAAAGCAAAAACAGGTGCTTTTGAGGATGGAGTCCACAGGAAAGCAGAGAGGGCCAAATTGTCTGTGGCTTTTGAAGAGGTTCCAGGAGGCAATGAGGACCAGCATTACTTTTCCCCGCTGGCACCTTTGCTGTGGCAGCAAAACCTGGACGTTTGTCTTTTTTGCTCCTGAGGATGCCGAAAGCGAAAACAGGTGCTTTTGAGGATGGAGTCCGCAGGAAAGCAGAGAGGGCCAAATTGTCTGTGGCATTTGAAGAGGTTCCAGGACGCAGTGAGAACCAACATTACTTTTCCCCGCTGGCACCTTTGCTGTGGCAGCAAAAGCTGGACGTTTGTCTTTTTTGCTCCGGAGGCTGCCGAAAGCGAAAACAGGTGCTTTTGAGGATGGAGTCCGCAGGAAAGCAGAGAGGGCCAAATTGTCTGGGGCATTTGAAAGGGTTCCAGGAGGCAGTGAGAACCAGCATTACTTTTGCCCGCTGGCACCTTTGCTGTGGCAGCAAAACCTGGACGTTTGTCTTTTTTGCTCCGGAGGTTGCCGAAAGCAAAAACAGGTGCTTTTGAGGATGGAGTCCACAGGAAAGCAGAGAGGGCCAAATTGTCTGTGGCTTTTGAAGAGGTTCCAGGAGGCAATGAGGACCAGCATTACTTTTCCCCGCTGGCACCTTTGCTGTGGCAGCAAAAGCTGGACGTTTGTCTTTTTTGCTCTGGAGGCTGCCGAAAGCGAAAACAGGTGCTTTAGAGGATGGAGTCCGCAGGAAAGCAGAGAGGGCCAAATTGTCTGGGGCATTTGAAAGGGTTCCAGGAGGCAGTGAGAACCAGCATTACTTTTCCCCGCTGGCACCTTTGCTGTGGCAGCAAAACCTGGACGTTTGTCTTTTTTGCTCCTGAGGATGCCGAAAGTGAAAACAGGTGCTTTTGAGGATGGAGTCCGCAGGAAAGCAGAGAGGGCCAAATTGTCTGTGGCATTTGAAGAGGTTCCAGGAGGCAGTGAGAACCAGCATTACTTTTCCCCGCTGGCACCTTTGCTGTGGCAGCAAAAGCTGGACGTTTGTCTTTTTTGCTCCTGAGGATGCCGAAAGCGAAAACAGGTGCTTTTGAGGATGGAGTCCGCAGGAAAGCAGAGAGGGCCAAATTGTCTGTGGCATTTGAAGAGGTTCCAGGAGGCAATGAGGACCAGCATCACTTTTCCCCGCTGGCACCTTTGCTGTGGCAGCAAAACCTGGACGTTTGTCTTTTTTGCTCCGGAGGTTGCCGAAAGCGAAAACAGGTGCTTTTGAGGATGGAGTCCGCAGGAAAGCAGAGAGGGCCAAATTGTCTGGGGCATTTGAAAGGGTTCCAGGAGGCAGTGAGGACCAGCATTACTTTTCCCCGCTGGCACCTTTGCTGTGGCAGCAAAAGCTGGACGTTTGTCTTTTTTGCTCTGGAGGCTGCCGAAAGCGAAAATAGGTGCTTTTGAGGATGGAGTCCGCAGGAAAGCAGAGAGGGCCAAATTGTCTGGGGCATTTGAAAGGGTTCCAGGAGGCAGTGAGAACCAGCATTACTTTTCCCCGCTGGCACCTTTGCTGTGGCAGCAAAAGCTGGACGTTTGTCTTTTTTGCTCTGGAGGCTGCCGAAAGCGAAAATAGGTGCTTTTGAGGATGGAGTCCGCAGGAAAGCAGAGAGGGCCAAATTGTCTGGGGCATTTGAAAGGGTTCCAGGAGGCAGTGAGAACGAGCATTACTTTTCCCCGCTGGCACCTTTGCTGTGGCAGCAAAACCTGGACGTTTGTCTTTTTTGCTCCTGAGGATGCCGAAAGTGAAAACAGGTGCTTTTGAGGATGGAGTCCGCAGGAAAGCAGAGAGGGCCAAATTGTCTGGGGCATTTGAAGGGGTTCCAGGAAGCAGTGAGAACCAGCATTACTTTTCCCCGCTGGCACTTTTGCTGTGGCAGCAAAACCGGGACGTTTGTCTGTTTTGCTCCGGAGGCTGACGAAAGCGAAAACAGGTGCTTTTGAGGATGGAGTCCGCAGGAAAGCAGAGAGGGCCAAATTGTCTGGGGCATTTGAAAGAGTTCCAGGAGGCAGTGAGAACCAGCATTACTTTTCCCCGCTGGCACCTTTGCTGTGGCAGCAAAACCTGGACGTTTGTCTTTTTTGCTCTGGAGGCTGCCGAAAGCGAATACAGGTGCTTTTGAGGATGGAGTCCGCAGGAAAGCAGAGAGGGCCAAATTGTCTGGGGCATTTGAAGAGGTTCCAGGAGGCAATGAGGACCAGCATTACTTTTCCCCGCTGGCACCTTTGCTGTGGCAGCAAAACCTGGACGTTTGTCTTTTTTGCTCCTGAGGATGCCGAAAGCGAAAACAGGTGCTTTTGAGGATGGAGTCCAAAGGAAAGCAGAGAGGGCCAAATAGTCTGGGGCATTTGAAAGGGTTCCAGGAGGCAGTGAGAACCGGCATTACTTTTCCCCGCTGACACCTTTGCTGTGGCAGCAAAAGCTGGACGTTTGACTTTTTTGCTCCTGAGGATGCCGAAAGCGAAAACAGGTGCTTTTGAGGATGGAGTCCGCAGGAAAGCAGAGAGGGCCAAATTGTCTGGAGCATTTGAAGAGGTTCCAGGAGGCAATGAGGACCAGCATCACTTTTACCCGCTGGCACCTTTGCTGTGGCAGCAAAACCTGGACGTTTGTCTTTTTTGCTCCGGAGGTTGCCGAAAGCGAAAACAGGTGCTTTTGAGGATGGAGTCCGCAGGAAAGAAGAGAGGGCCAAATTATCTGGGGCATTTGAAAGGGTTCCAGGAGGCAGTGAGAACCAGCATTACTTTTGCCCGCTGGCACCTTTGCTGTGGCAGCAAAACCTGGACGTTTGTCTTTTTTGCTCCGGAGGTTGCCGAAAGCAAAAACAGGTGCTTTTGAGGATGGAGTCCACAGGAAAGCAGAGAGGGCCAAATTGTCTGTGGCTTTTGAAGAGGTTCCAGGAGGCAGTGAGAACCAGCATTACTTTTCCCCGCTGGCACCTTTGCTGTGGCAGCAAAAGCTGGACGTTTGTCTTTTTTGCTCTGGAGGCTGCCGAAAGCGAAAATAGGTGCTTTTGAGGATGGAGTCCGCAGGAAAGCAGAGAGGGCCAAATTGTCTGGGGCATTTGAAAGGGTTCCAGGAGGCAGTGAGAACCAGCATTACTTTTCCCCGCTGGCACCTTTGCTGTGGCAGCAAAACCTGGACGTTTGTCTTTTTTGCTCCTGAGGATGCCGAAAGTGAAAACAGGTGCTTTTGAGGATGGAGTCCGCAGGAAAGCAGAGAGGGCCAAATTGTCTGGGGCATTTGAAGGGGTTCCAGGAGGCAGTGAGAACCAGCATTACTTTTCCCCGCTGGCACCTTTGCTGTGGCATCAAAACCGGGACGTTTGTCTTTTTTGCTCCGGAGGATGCCGAAAGCGAAAACAGGTGCTTTTGAGGATGGAGTCCGCAGGAAAGCAGAGAGGGCCAAATTGTCTGGGGCATTTGAAAGAGTTCCAGGAGGCAGTGAGAACCAGCATTACTTTTCCCCACTGGCACCTTTGCTGTGGCATCAAAACCGGGACGTTTGTCTTTTTTGCTCCGGAGGATGCCGAAAGCGAAAACAGGTGCTTTTGAGGATGGAGTCCGCAGGAAAGCAGAGAGGGCCAAATTGTCTGGGGCATTTGAAAGAGTTCCAGGAGGCAGTGAGAACCAGCATTACTTTTCCCCACTGGCACCTTTGCTGTGGCAGCAAAAGCTGGACGTTTGTCTTTTTTGCTCTGGAGGATGCCGAAAGCGAAAACAGGTGCTTTTGAGGATGGAGTCCGCAGGAAAGCAGAGAGGGCCAAATTGTCTGGGGCATTTGAAAGAGTTCCAGGAGGCAGTGAGAACCAGCATTACTTTTGCCCGCTGGCACCTTTGCTGTGGCAGCAAAAGCTGGACGTTTGTCTTTTTTGCTCCTGAGGATGCCGAAAGCGAAAACAGGTGCTTTTGAGGATGGAGTCCGCAGGAAAGCAGAGAGGGCAAATTGTCTGGGGCATTTGAAAGAGTTCCAGGAGGCAGTGAGAACCAGCATCACTTTTACCCGCTGGCACCTTTGCTGTGGCAGCAAAACCTGGACGTTTGTCTTTTTTGCTCCGGAGGTTGCCGAAAGCGAAAACAGGTGCTTTTGAGGATGGAGTCCGCAGGAAAGCAGAGAGGGCCAAATTATCTGGGGCATTTGAAAGGGTTCCAGGAGGCAGTGAGAACCAGCATTACTTTTGCCCGCTGGCACCTTTGCTGTGGCAGCAAAACCTGGACGTTTGTCTTTTTTGCTCCGGAGGTTGCCGAAACAAAAACAGGTGCTTTTGAGGATGGAGTCCACAGGAAAGCAGAGAGGGCCAAATTGTCTGTGGCTTTTGAAGAGGTTCCAGGAGGCAATGAGGACCAGCATTACTTTTCCCCGCTGGCGCCTTTGCTGTGGCAGCAAAAGCTGGACGTTTGTCTTTTTTGCTCTGGAGGCTGCCGAAAGCGAAAATAGGTGCTTTTGAGGATGGAGTCCGCAGGAAAGCAGAGAGGGCCAAATTGTCTGGGGCATTTGAAAGGGTTCCAGGAGGCAGTGAGAACCAGCATTACTTTTCCCCGCTGGCACCTTTGCTGTGGCAGCAAAAGCTGGACGTTTGTCTTTTTTGCTCCTGAGGATGCCGAAAGTGAAAACAGGTGCTTTTGAGGATGGAGTCCACAGGAAAGCAGAGAGGGCCAAATTGTCTGGGGCATTTGAAGGGGTTCCAGGAAGCAGTGAGAACCAGCATTACTTTTCCCCGCTGGCACTTTTGCTGTGGCAGCAAAACCGGGACGTTTGTCTTTTTTGCTCTGGAGGCTGACGAAACCGAAAACAGGTGCTTTTGAGGATGGAGTCCGCAGGAAAGCAGAGAGGGCCAAATTGTCTGAGGCATTTGAAAGAGTTCCAGGAGGCAGTGAGAACCAGCATTACTTTTCCCCGCTGGCACCTTTGCTGTGGCAGCAAAACCTGGACGTTTGTCTTTTTTGCTCTGGAGGCTGCCGAAAGCGAATACAGGTGCTTTTGAGGATGGAGTCCGCAGGAAAGCAGAGAGGGCCAAATTGTCTGGGGCATTTGAAGAGGTTCCAGGAGGCAATGAGGACCAGCATTACTTTTCCCCGCTGGCACCTTTGCTGTGGCAGCAAAAGCTGGACGTTTGTCTTTTTTGCTCCTGAGGATGCCGAAAGCGAAAACAGGTGCTTTTGAGGATGGAGTCCAAAGGAAAGCAGAGAGGGCCAAATAGTCTGGGGCATTTGAAAGGGTTCCAGGAGGCAGTGAGAACCGGCATTACTTTTCCCCGCTGACACCTTTGCTGTGGCAGCATAAGCTGGACGTCTGACTTTTTTGCTCCTGAGGATGCCGAAAGCGAAAACAGGTGCTTTTGAGGATGGAGTCCGCAGGAAAGCAGAGAGGGCCAAATTGTCTGGAGCATTTGAAGAGGTTCCAGGAGGCAATGAGGACCAGCATCACTTTTACCCGCTGGCACCTTTGCTGTGGCAGCAAAACCTGGACGTTTGTCTTTTTTGCTCCGGAGGTTGCCGAAAGCGAAAACAGGTGCTTTTGAGAATGGAGTCCGCAGGAAAGCAGAGAGGGCCAAATTATCTGGGGCATTTGAAAGGGTTCCAGGAGGCAGTGAGAACCAGCATTACTTTTGCCCGCTGGCACCTTTGCTGTGGCAGCAAAACCTGGACGTTTGTCTTTTTTGCTCTGGAGGTTGCCGAAAGCAAAAACAGGTGCTTTTGAGGATGGAGTCCACAGGAAAGCAGAGAGGGCCAAATTGTCTATGGCTTTTGAAGAGGTTCCAGGAGGCAATGAGGACCAGCATTACTTTTCCCCGCTGGCACCTTTGCTGTGGCAGCAAAAGCTGGACGTTTGTCTTTTTTGCTCTGGAGGCTGCCGAAAGCGAAAATAGGTGCTTTTGAGGATGGAGTCCGCAGGAAAGCAGAGAGGGCCAAATTGTCTGGGGCATTTGAAAGGGTTCCAGGAGGAAGTGAGAACCAGCATTACTTTTCCCCGCTGGCACCTTTGCTGTGGCAGCAAAAGCTGGACGTTTGTCTTTTTTGCTCCTGAGGATGCCGAAAGCGAAAACAGGTGCTTTTGAGGATGGAGTCCGCAGGAAAGCAGAGAGGGCCAAATTGTCTGTGGCCTTTGAAGAGGTTCCAGGAGGCAGTGAGAACCGGCATTACTTTTCCCCGCTGACACCTTTGCTGTGGCAGCATAAGCTGGACGTTTGACTTTTTTGCTCCTGAGGATGCCGAAAGCGAAAACAGGTGCTTTTGAGGATGGAGTCCGCAGGAAAGCAGAGAGGGCCAAATTGTCTGGAGCATTTGAAGAGGTTCCAGGAGGCAATGAGGACCAGCATCACTTTTACCCGCTGGCACCTTTGCTGTGGCAGCAAAAGCTGGACGTTTGTCTTTTTTGCTCCGGAGGTTGCCGAAAGCGAAAACAGGTGCTTTTGAGGATGGAGTCCGCAGGAAAGCAGAGAGGGCCAAATTGTCTGGGGCATTTGAAAGAGTTCCAGGAGGCAGTGAGAACCAGCATTACTTTTGCCCGCTGGCACCTTTGCTGTGGCAGCAAAAGCTGGACGTTTGTCTTTTTTGCTCTGGAGGATGCCGAAAGTGAAAACAGGTGCTTTTGAGGATGGAGTCCGCAGGAAAGCAGAGAGGGCCAAATTGTCTGGGGCATTTGAAGGGGTTCCAGGAGGCAGTGAGAACCAGCATTACTTTTCCCCGCTGGCACCTTTGCTGTGGCAGCAAAACCGGGACGTTTTTTCTTTTTTGCTCCGGAGGCTGCCGAAAGCGAAAACAGGTGCTTTTGAGGATGGAGTCCGCAGGAAAGCAGAGAGGGCAAATTGTCTGGGGCATTTGAAAGAGTTCCAGGAGGCAGTGAGAACCAGCATCACTTTTACCCGCTGGCACCTTTGCTGTGGCAGCAAAACCTGGACGTTTGTCTTTTTTGCTCCGGAGGTTGCCGAAAGCGAAAACAGGTGCTTTTGAGGATGGAGTCCGCAGGAAAGCAGAGAGGGCCAAATTATCTGGGGCATTTGAAAGGGTTCCAGGAGGCAGTGAGAACCAGCATTACTTTTGCCCGCTGGCACCTTTGCTGTGGCAGCAAAACCTGGACGTTTGTCTTTTTTGCTCCGGAGGTTGCCGAAACAAAAACAGGTGCTTTTGAGGATGGAGTCCACAGGAAAGCAGAGAGGGCCAAATTGTCTGTGGCTTTTGAAGAGGTTCCAGGAGGCAATGAGGACCAGCATTACTTTTCCCCGCTGGCGCCTTTGCTGTGGCAGCAAAAGCTGGACGTTTGTCTTTTTTGCTCTGGAGGCTGCCGAAAGCGAAAATAGGTGCTTTTGAGGATGGAGTCCGCAGGAAAGCAGAGAGGGCCAAATTGTCTGGGGCATTTGAAGGGGTTCCAGGAAGCAGTGAGAACCAGCATTACTTTTCCCCGCTGGCACTTTTGCTGTGGCAGCAAAACCGGGACGTTTGTCTTTTTTGCTCTGGAGGCTGACGAAAGCGAAAACAGGTGCTTTTGAGGATGGAGTCCGCAGGAAAGCAGAGAGGGCCAAATTGTCTGGGGCATTTGAAAGAGTTCCAGGAGGCAGTGAGAACCAGCATTACTTTTCCCCGCTGGCACCTTTGCTGTGGCAGCAAAACCTGGACGTTTGTCTTTTTTGCTCTGGAGGCTGCCGAAAGCGAATACAGGTGCTTTTGAGGATGGAGTCCGCAGGAAAGCAGAGAGGGCCAAATTGTCTGGGGCATTTGAAGAGGTTCCAGGAGGCAATGAGGACCAGCATTACTTTTCCCCGCTGGCACCTTTGCTGTGGCAGCAAAAGCTGGACGTTTGTCTTTTTTGCTCCTGAGGATGCCGAAAGCGAAAACAGGTGCTTTTGAGGATGGAGTCCAAAGGAAAGCAGAGAGGGCCAAATAGTCTGGGGCATTTGAAAGGGTTCCAGGAGGCAGTGAGAACCGGCATTACTTTTCCCCGCTGACAACTTTGCTGTGGTAGCATAAGCTGGACGTTTGACTTTTTTGCTCCTGAGGATGCCGAAAGCGAAAACAGGTGCTTTTGAGGATGGAGTCCGCAGGAAAGCAGAGAGGGCCAAATTGTCTGGAGCATTTGAAGAGGTTCCAGGAGGCAATGAGGACCAGCATCCCTTTTACCCGCTGGCACCTTTGCTGTGGCAGCAAAACCTGGACGTTTGTCTTTTTTGCTCCGGAGGTTGCCGAAAGCGAAAACAGGTGCTTTTGAGGATGGAGTCCGCAGGAAAGCAGAGAGGGCCAAATTATCTGGGGCATTTGAAAGGGTTCCAGGAGGCAGTGAGAACCAGCATTACTTTTGCCCGCTGGCACCTTTGCTGTGGCAGCAAAACCTGGACGTTTGTCTTTTTTGCTCCGGAGGTTGCCGAAAGCAAAAACAGGTGCTTTTGAGGATGGAGTCCACAGGAAAGCAGAGAGGGCCAAATTGTCTATGGCTTTTGAAGAGGTTCCAGGAGGCAATGAGGACCAGCATTACTTTTCCCCGCTGGCACCTTTGCTGTGGCAGCAAAAGCTGGACGTTTGTCTTTTTTGCTCTGGAGGCTGCCGAAAGCGAAAATAGGTGCTTTTGAGGATGGAGTCCGCAGGAAAGCAGAGAGGGCCAAATTGTCTGGGGCATTTGAAAGGGTTCCAGGAGGCAGTGAGAACCAGCATTACTTTTCCCCGCTGGCACCTTTGCTGTGGCAGCAAAAGCTGGACGTTTGTCTTTTTTGCTCCTGAGGATGCCGAAAGCGAAAACAGGTGCTTTTGAGGATGGAGTCCAAAGGAAAGCAGAGAGGGCCAAATAGTCTGGGGCATTTGAAAGGGTTCCAGGAGGCAGTGAGAACCGGCATTACTTTTCCCCGCTGACACCTTTGCTGTGGCAGCATAAGCTGGACGTTTGACTTTTTTGCTCCTGAGGATGCCGAAAGCGAAAACAGGTGCTTTTGAGGATGGAGTCCGCAGGAAAGCAGAGAGGGCCAAATTGTCTGGAGCATTTGAAGAGGTTCCAGGAGGCAATGAGGACCAGCATCACTTTTACCCGCTGGCACCTTTGCTGTGGCAGCAAAAGCTGGACGTTTGTCTTTTTTGCTCCGGAGGTTGCCGAAAGCGAAAACAGGTGCTTTTGAGGATGGAGTCCGCAGGAAAGCAGAGAGGGCCAAATTATCTGGGGCATTTGAAAGGGTTCCAGGAGGCAGTGAGAACCAGCATTACTTTTGCCCGCTGGCACCTTTGCTGTGGCAGCAAAACCTGGACGTTTGTCTTTTTTGCTCCGGAGGTTGCCGAAAGCAAAAACAGGTGCTTTTGAGGATGGAGTCCACAGGAAAGCAGAGAGGGCTAAATTGTCTATGGCTTTTGAAGAGGTTCCAGGAGGCAATGAGGACCAGCATTACTTTTCCCCGCTGGCACCTTTGCTGTGGCAGCAAAAGCTGGACGTTTGTCTTTTTTGCTCTGGAGGCTGCCGAAAGCGAAAATAGGTGCTTTTGAGGATGGAGTCCGCAGGAAAGCAGAGAGGGCCAAATTGTCTGGGGCATTTGAAAGGGTTCCAGGAGGCAGTGAGAACCAGCATTACTTTTCCCCGCTGGCACCTTTGCTGTGGCAGCAAAAGCTGGACGTTTGTCTTTTTTGCTCCTGAGGATGCCGAAAGTGAAAACAGGTGCTTTTGAGGATGGAGTCCGCAGGAAAGCAGAGAGGGCCAAATTGTCTGGGGCATTTGAAGAGGTTCCAGGAGGCAGTGAGAACCAGCATTACTTTTCCCCGCTGGCACCTTTGCTGTGGCATCAAAACCGGGACGTTTGCCTTTTTTGCTCCGGAGGCTGACGAAAGCGAAAACAGGTGCTTTTGAGGATGGAGTCCGCAGGAAAGCAGAGAGGGCCAAATTGTCTGGGGCATTTGAAAGAGTTCCAGGAGGCAGTGAGAACCAGCATTACTTTTCCCCGCTGGCACATTTGCTGTGGCAGCAAAAGCTGGACGTTTGTCTTTTTTGCTCCTGAGGATGCCGAAAGTGAAAACAGGTGCTTTTGAGGATGGAGTCCGCAGGAAAGCAGAGAGGGCCAAATTGTCTGGGGCATTTGAAGGGGTTCCAGGAGGCAGTGAGAACCAGCATTACTTTTCCCCGCTGGCACCTTTGCTGTGGCAGCAAAACCGGGACGTTTGTATTTTTTGCTCCGGAGGCTGACGAAAGCGAAAACAGGTGCTTTTGAGGATGGAGTCCGCAGGAAAGCAGAGAGGGCCAAAGTGTCTGGGGCATTTGAAAGAGTTCCAGGAGGCAGTGAGAACCAGCATTACTTTTCCCCGCTGGCACCTTTTCTGTGGCAGCAAAACCTGGACGTTTGTCTTTTTTGCTCTGGAGGCTGCCGAAAGCGAATACAGGTGCTTTTGAGGATGGAGTCCGCAGGAAAGCAGAGAGGGCCAAATTGTCTGGGGCATTTGAAAGGGTTCCAGGAGGCAGTGAGAACCAGCAGTACTTTTGCCCGCTGGCACCTTTGCTGTGGCAGCAAAAGCTGGACGTTTGTCTTTTTTGCTCTGGAGGATGCCGAAAGCGAAAACAGGTGCTTTTGAGGATGGAGTCCGCAGGAAAGCAGAGAGGGCCAAATTGTCTGTGGAATTTGAAAGAGTTCCAGGAGGCAGTGAGAACCAGCATTACTTTTCCCGGCTGGCACCTTTGCTGTGGCAGCATAAGCTGGACGTTTGTCTTTTTTGCTCCTGAGGATGCCGAAAGCGAAAACAGGTGCTTTTGAGGATGGAGTCCGCAGGAAAGCAGAGAGGGCCAAATTGTCTGGGGCATTTGAAAGGGTTCCAGGAGGCAGTGAGAACCAGCATTACTTTTGCCCGCTGGCACCTTTGCTGTGGCAGCAAAACCTGGACGTTTGTCTTTTTTGCTCCGGAGGTTGCCGAAAGCAAAAACAGGTGCTTTTGAGGATGGAGTCCACAGGAAAGCAGAGAGGGCCAAATTGTCTGTGGCTTTTGAAGAGGTTCCAGGAGGCAATGAGGACCAGCATTACTTTTCCCCGCTGGCACCTTTGCTGTGGCAGCAAAAGCTGGACGTTTGTCTTTTTTGCTCTGGAGGCTGCCGAAAGCGAAAACAGGTGCTTTTGAGGATGGAGTCCGCAGGAAAGCAGAGAGGGCCAAATTGTCTGTGGCATTTGAAGAGGTTCCAGGACGCAGTGAGAACCAGCATTACTTTTCCCCGCTGGCACCTTTGCTGTGGCAGCAAAACCTGGACGTTTGTCTTTTTTGCTCCTGAGGATGCCAAAAGCGAAAACAGGTGCTTTTGATGATGGAGTCCGCAGGAAAGCAGAGAGGGCCAAATTGTCTGTGGCATTTGAAGAGGTTCCAGGAGGCAATGAGGACCAGCATCACTTTTGCCCGCTGGCACCTTTGCTGTGGCAGCAAAAGCTGGACGTTTGTCTTTTTTGCTCTGGAGGATGCCGAAAGCGAAAACAGGTGCTTTTGAGGATGGAGTCCGCAGGAAAGCAGAGAGGGCCAAATTGTCTGGGGCATTTGAAGGGGTTCCAGGAGGCAGTGAGAACCAGCATTACTTTTCCCCGCTGGCACCTTTGCTGTGGCAGCAAAACCGGGACGTTTGTATTTTTTGCTCCGGAGGCTGACGAAAGCGAAAACAGGTGCTTTTGAGGATGGAGTCCGCAGGAAAGCAGAGAGGGCCAAAGTGTCTGGGGCATTTGAAAGAGTTCCAGGAGGCAGTGAGAACCAGCATTACTTTTCCCCGCTGGCACCTTTTCTGTGGCAGCAAAACCTGGACGTTTGTCTTTTTTGCTCTGGAGGCTGCCGAAAGCGAATACAGGTGCTTTTGAGGATGGAGTCCGCAGGAAAGCAGAGAGGGCCAAATTGTCTGGGGCATTTGAAAGGGTTCCAGGAGGCAGTGAGAACCAGCAGTACTTTTGCCCGCTGGCACCTTTGCTGTGGCAGCAAAAGCTGGACGTTTGTCTTTTTTGCTCTGGAGGATGCCGAAAGCGAAAACAGGTGCTTTTGAGGATGGAGTCCGCAGGAAAGCAGAGAGGGCCAAATTGTCTGTGGAATTTGAAAGAGTTCCAGGAGGCAGTGAGAACCAGCATTACTTTTCCCGGCTGGCACCTTTGCTGTGGCAGCATAAGCTGGACGTTTGTCTTTTTTGCTCCTGAGGATGCCGAAAGCGAAAACAGGTGCTTTTGAGGATGGAGTCCGCAGGAAAGCAGAGAGGGCCAAATTGTCTGGGGCATTTGAAAGGGTTCCAGGAGGCAGTGAGAACCAGCATTACTTTTGCCCGCTGGCACCTTTGCTGTGGCAGCAAAACCTGGACGTTTGTCTTTTTTGCTCCGGAGGTTGCCGAAAGCAAAAACAGGTGCTTTTGAGGATGGAGTCCACAGGAAAGCAGAGAGGGCCAAATTGTCTGTGGCTTTTGAAGAGGTTCCAGGAGGCAATGAGGACCAGCATTACTTTTCCCCGCTGGCACCTTTGCTGTGGCAGCAAAAGCTGGACGTTTGTCTTTTTTGCTCTGGAGGCTGCCGAAAGCGAAAACAGGTGCTTTTGAGGATGGAGTCCGCAGGAAAGCAGAGAGGGCCAAATTGTCTGTGGCATTTGAAGAGGTTCCAGGACGCAGTGAGAACCAGCATTACTTTTCCCCGCTGGCACCTTTGCTGTGGCAGCAAAACCTGGACGTTTGTCTTTTTTGCTCCTGAGGATGCCAAAAGCGAAAACAGGTGCTTTTGATGATGGAGTCCGCAGGAAAGCAGAGAGGGCCAAATTGTCTGTGGCATTTGAAGAGGTTCCAGGAGGCAATGAGGACCAGCATCACTTTTGCCCGCTGGCACCTTTGCTGTGGCAGCAAAAGCTGGACGTTTGTCTTTTTTGCTCTGGAGGATGCCGAAAGCGAAAACAGGTGCTTTTGAGGATGGAGTCCGCAGGAAAGCAGAGAGGGCCAAATTGTCTGTGGAATTTGAAAGAGTTCCAGGAGGCAGTGAGAACCAGCATTACTTTTCCCGGCTGGCACCTTTGCTGTGGCAGCATAAGCTGGACGTTTGTCTTTTTTGCTCCTGAGGATGCCGAAAGCGAAAACAGGTGCTTTTGAGGATGGAGTCCGCCGGAAAGCAGAGAGGGCCAAATTGTCTGGGGCATTTGAAAGGGTTCCAGGAGGCAGTGAGAACCAGCATTACTTTTGCCCGCTGGCACCTTTGCTGTGGCAGCAAAACCTGGATGTTTGTCTTTTTTGCTCCGGAGGTTGCCGAAAGCGAAAACAGGTGCTTTTGAGGATGGAGTCCACAGGAAAGCAGAGAGGGCCAAATTGTCTGTGGCATTTGAAGAGGTTCCAGGAGGCAGTGAGAACCAGCATTACTTTTCCCCGCTGGCACCTTTGCTGTGGCAGCAAAACCTGGACGTTTGTCTTTTTTGCTCCTGAGGATGCCAAAAGCGAAAACAGGTGCTTTTGATGATGGAGTCTGCAGGAAAGCAGAGAGGGCCAAATTGTCTGTGGCATTTGAAGAGGTTCCAGGAGGCAATGAGGACCAGCATCACTTTTGCCCGCTGGCACCTTTGCTGTGGCAGCAAAAGCTGGACGTTTGTCTTTTTTGCTCTGGAGGATGCCGAAAGCGAAAACAGGTGCTTTTGAGGATGGAGTCCGCAGGAAAGCAGAGAGGGCCAAATTGTCTGTGGAATTTGAAAGAGTTCCAGGAGGCAGTGAGAACCAGCATTACTTTTCCCGGCTGGCACCTTTGCTGTGGCAGCATAAGCTGGACGTTTGTCTTTTTTGCTCCTGAGGATGCCGAAAGCGAAAACAGGTGCTTTTGAGGATGGAGTCCGCCGGAAAGCAGAGAGGGCCAAATTGTCTGGGGCATTTGAAAGGGTTCCAGGAGGCAGTGAGAACCAGCATTACTTTTGCCCGCTGGCACCTTTGCTGTGGCAGCAAAACCTGGATGTTTGTCTTTTTTGCTCCGGAGGTTGCCGAAAGCGAAAACAGGTGCTTTTGAGGATGGAGTCCACAGGAAAGCAGAGAGGGCCAAATTGTCTGTGGCATTTGAAGAGGTTCCAGGAGGCAGTGAGAACCAGCATTACTTTTCCCCGCTGGCACCTTTGCTGTGGCAGCAAAAGCTGGACGTTTGTCTTTTTTGCTCCTGAGGATGCCGAAAGCGAAAACAGGTGCTTTTGAGGATGGAGTCCAAAGGAAAGAAGAGAGGGCCAAATAGTCTGGGGCATTTGAAAGGGTTCCAGGATGCAGTGAGAACCGGCATTACTTTTCCCGGCTGGCACCTTTGCTGTGGCAGCATAAGCTGCACGTTTGTCTTTTTTGCTCCTGAGGATGCCGAAAGCGAAAACAGGTGCTTTTGAGGATGGAGTCCGCAGGAAAGCAGAGAGGGCCAAATTGTCTCTGGCATTTGAAGAGGTTCCAGGAGGCAATGAGGACCAGCATCACTTTTCCCCGCTGGCACCTTTGCTGTGGCAGCAAAACCTGGACGTTTGTCTTTTTTGCTCCGGAGGTTGCCGAAAGCGAAAAAAGGTGCTTTTGAGGATGGAGTCCGCAGGAAAGCAGAGAGGGCCAAATAGTCTGGGGCATTTGAAAGGGTTCCAGGAGGCAGTGAGAACCAGCATTACTTTTGCCCGCTGGCACCTTTGCTGTGGCAGCAAAAGCTGGACGTTTGTCTTTTTTGCTCCTGAGGATGCCGAAAGTGAAAACAGGTGCTTTTGAGGATGGAGTCCGCAGGAAAGCAGAGAGGGCCAAATTGTCTGTGGAATTTGAAAGAGTTCC
This sequence comes from Vanellus vanellus, assembly GCF_965231255.1. NCBI lineage: Eukaryota > Metazoa > Chordata > Aves > Charadriiformes > Charadriidae > Vanellus > Vanellus vanellus. Next base: position 143,761 of record NW_028127065.1, read on the forward strand.
AGGAGGCAGTGAGAACCAGCATTACTTTTCCCGGCTGGCACCTTTGCTGTGGCAGCATAAGCTGGACGTTTGTCTTTTTTGCTCCTGAGGATGCCGAAAGCAAAAACAGGTGCTTTTGAGGATGGAGTCCGCAGGAAAGCAGAGAGGGCCAAATTGTCTGGGGCATTTGAAAGAGTTCCAGGAGGCAGTGAGAACCAGCATTACTTTTCCCCGCTGGCACCTTTGCTGTGGCAGCAAAAGCTGGACGTTTGTCTTTTTTGCTCCTGAGGATGCCGAAAGTGAAAACAGGTGCTTTTGAGGATGGAGTCCGCAGGAAAGCAGAGAGGGCCAAATTGTCTGGGGCATTTGAAGGGGTTCCAGGAGGCAGTGAGAACCAGCATTACTTTTCCCCGCTGGCACCTTTGCTGTGGCAGCAAAACCGGGACGTTTGTATTTTTTGCTCCGGAGGCTGACGAAAGCGAAAACAGGTGCTTTTGAGGATGGAGTCCGCAGGAAAGCAGAGAGGGCCAAATTGTCTGGGGCATTTGAAAGAGTTCCAGGAGGCAGTGAGAACCAGCATTACTTTTCCCCGCTGGCACCTTTTCTGTGGCAGCAAAACCTGGACGTTTGTCTTTTTTGCTCTGGAGGCTGCCGAAAGCGAATACAGGTGCTTTTGAGGATGGAGTCCGCAGGAAAGCAGAGAGGGCCAAATTGTCTGGGGCATTTGAAAGGGTTCCAGGAGGCAGTGAGAACCAGCATTACTTTTGCCCGCTGGCACCTTTGCTGTGGCAGCAAAAGCTGGACGTTTGTCTTTTTTGCTCTGGAGGATGCCGAAAGCGAAAACAGGTGCTTTTGAGGATGGAGTCCGCAGGAAAGCAGAGAGGGCCAAATTGTCTGTGGAATTTGAAAGAGTTCCAGGAGGCAGTGAGAACCAGCATTACTTTTCCCGGCTGGCACCTTTGCTGTGGCAGCATAAGCTGGACGTTTGTCTTTTTTGCTCCTGAGGATGCCGAAAGCGAAAACAGGTGCTTTTGAGGATGGAGTCCGCAGGAAAGCAGAGAGGGCCAAATTGTCTGGGGCATTTGAAAGGGTTCCAGGAGGCAGTGAGAACCAGCATTACTTTTGCCCGCTGGCACCTTTGCTGTGGCAGCAAAACCTGGACGTTTGTCTTTTTTGCTCCGGAGGTTGCCGAAAGCAAAAACAGGTGCTTTTGAGGATGGAGTCCACAGGAAAGCAGAGAGGGCCAAATTGTCTGTGGCTTTTGAAGAGGTTCCAGGAGGCAATGAGGACCAGCATTACTTTTCCCCGCTGGCACCTTTGCTGTGGCAGCAAAAGCTGGACGTTTGTCTTTTTTGCTCTGGAGGCTGCCGAAAGCGAAAACAGGTGCTTTTGAGGATGGAGTCCGCAGGAAAGCAGAGAGGGCCAAATTGTCTGTGGCATTTGAAGAGGTTCCAGGACGCAGTGAGAACCAGCATTACTTTTCCCCGCTGGCACCTTTGCTGTGGGAGCAAAACCTGGACGTTTGTCTTTTTTGCTCCTGAGGATGCCAAAAGCGAAAACAGGTGCTTTTGATGATGGAGTCCACAGGAAAGCAGAGAGGGCCAAATTGTCTGTGGCATTTGAAGAGGTTCCAGGAGGCAATGAGGACCAGCATCACTTTTGCCCGCTGGCACCTTTGCTGTGGCAGCAAAAGCTGGACGTTTGTCTTTTTTGCTCCGGAGGCTGCCGAAAGCGAAAACAGGTGCTTTTGAGGATGGAGTCCGCAGGAAAGCAGAGAGGGCGAAATTGTCTGTGGAATTTGAAAGAGTTCCAGGAGGCAGTGAGAACCAGCATTACTTTTCCCGGCTGGCACCTGTGCTGTGGCAGCATAAGCTGGACGTTTGTCTTTTTTGCTCCTGAGGATGCCGAAAGCGAAAACAGGTGCTTTTGAGGATGGAGTCCGCCGGAAAGCAGAGAGGGCCAAATTGTCTGGGGCATTTGAAAGGGTTCCAGGAGGCAGTGAGAACCAGCATTACTTTTGCCCGCTGGCACCTTTGCTGTGGCAGCAAAACCTGGATGTTTGTCTTCTTTGCTCCGGAGGTTGCCGAAAGCGAAAACAGGTGCTTTTGAGGATGGAGTCCACAGGAAAGCAGAGAGGGCCAAATTGTCTGTGGCTTTTGAAGAGGTTCCAGGAGGCAGTGAGAACCAGCATTACTTTTCCCCGCTGGCACCTTTGCTGTGGCAGCAAAAGCTGGACGTTTGTCTTTTTTGCTCCTGAGGATGCCGAAAGCGAAAACAGGTGCTTTTGAGGATGGAGTCCAAAGGAAAGCAGAGAGGGCCAAATAGTCTGGGGCATTTGAAAGGGTTCCAGGAGGCAGTGAGAACCGGCATTACTTTTCCCGGCTGGCACCTTTGCTGTGGCAGCATAAGCTGCACGTTTGTCTTTTTTGCTCCTGAGGATGCCGAAAGCGAAAACAGGTGCTTTTGAGGATGGAGTCCGCAGGAAAGCAGAGAGGGCCAAATTGTCTCTGGCATTTGAAGAGGTTCCAGGAGGCAATGAGGACCAGCATCACTTTTCCCCGCTGGCACCTTTGCTGTGGCAGCAAAACCTGGACGTTTGTCTTTTTTGCTCCGGAGGTTGCCGAAAGCGAAAACAGGTGCTTTTGAGGATGGAGTCCGCAGGAAAGCAGAGAGGGCCAAATTGTCTGGGGCATTTGAAAGGGTTCCAGGAGGCAGTGAGAACCAGCATTACTTTTGCCCGCTGGCACCTTTGCTGTGGCAGCAAAAGCTGGACGTTTGTCTTTTTTGCTCCTGAGGATGCCGAAAGCGAAAACAGGTGCTTTTGAGGATGGAGTCCGCAGGAAAGCAGAGAGGGCCAAATTGTCTGTGGAATTTGAAAGAGTTCCAGGAGGCAGTGAGAACCAGCATTACTTTTCCCGGCTGGCACCTTTGCTGTGGCAGCATAAGCTGGACGTTTGTCTTTTTTGCTCCTGAGGATGCCGAAAGCGAAAACAGGTGCTTTTGAGGATGGAGTCCGCAGGAAAGCAGAGAGGGCCAAATTGTCTGTGGCATTTGAAGAGGTTCCAGGAGGCAATGAGGACCAGCATCACTTTTCCCCGCTGGCACCTTTGCTGTGGCAGCAAAACCTGGACGTTTGTCTTTTTTGCTCCGGAGGTTGCCGAAAGCGAAAACAGGTGCTTTTGAGGATGGAGTCCGCAGGAAAGCAGAGAGGGCCAAATTGTCTGGGGCATTTGAAAGGGTTCCAGGAGGCAGTGAGAACCAGCATTACTTTTCCCCGCTGGCACCTTTGCTGTGGCAGCAAAAGCTGGACGTTTGTCTTTTTTGCTCCTGAGGATGCCGAAAGTGAAAACAGGTGCTTTTGAGGATGGAGTCCGCAGGAAAGCAGAGAGGGCCAAATTGTCTGGGGCATTTGAAGGGGTTCCAGGAGGCAGTGAGAACCAGCATTACTTTTCCCCGCTGGCACCTTTGCTGTGGCAGCAAAACCGGGACGTTTGTATTTTTTGCTCCGGAGGCTGACGAAAGCGAAAACAGGTGCTTTTGAGGATGGAGTCCGCAGGAAAGCAGAGAGGGCCAAATTGTCTGGGGCATTTGAAAGAGTTCCAGGAGGCAGTGAGAACCAGCATTACTTTTCCCCGCTGGCACCTTTGCTGTGGCAGCAAAACCTGGACGTTTGTCTTTTTTGCTCTGGAGGCTGCCGAAAGCGAATACAGGTGCTTTTGAGGATGGAGTCCGCAGGAAAGCAGAGAGGGCCAAATTGTCTGGGGCATTTGAAAGGGTTCCAGGAGGCAGTGAGAACCAGCATTACTTTTGCCCGCTGGCACCTTTGCTGTGGCAGCAAAAGCTGGACGTTTGTCTTTTTTGCTCTGGAGGATGCCGAAAGCGAAAACAGGTGCTTTTGAGGATGGAGTCCGCAGGAAAGCAGAGAGGGCCAAATTGTCTGTGGAATTTGAAAGAGTTCCAGGAGGCAGTGAGAACCAGCATTACTTTTCCCGGCTGGCACCTTTGCTGTGGCAGCATAAGCTGGACGTTTGTCTTTTTTGCTCCTGAGGATGCCGAAAGCGAAAACAGGTGCTTTTGAGGATGGAGTCCGCAGGAAAGCAGAGAGGGCCAAATTGTCTGGGGCATTTGAAAGGGTTCCAGGAGGCAGTGAGAACCAGCATTACTTTTCCCCGCTGGCACCTTTGCTGTGGCAGCAAAACCTGGACGTTTGTCTTTTTTGCTCCGGAGGTTGCCGAAAGCAAAAACAGGTGCTTTTGAGGATGGAGTCCACAGGAAAGCAGAGAGGGCCAAATTGTCTGTGGCTTTTGAAGAGGTTCCAGGAGGCAATGAGGACCAGCATTACTTTTCCCCGCTGGCACCTTTGCTGTGGCAGCAAAAGCTGGACGTTTGTCTTTTTTGCTCTGGAGGCTGCCGAAAGCGAAAACAGGTGCTTTTGAGGATGGAGTCCGCAGGAAAGCAGAGAGGGCCAAATTGTCTGTGGCATTTGAAGAGGTTCCAGGACGCAGTGAGAACCAGCATTACTTTTGCCCGCTGGCACCTTTGCTGTGGCAGCAAAAGCTGGACGTTTGTCTTTTTTGCTCCTGAGGATGCCAAAAGCGAAAACAGGTGCTTTTGATGATGGAGTCCGCAGGAAAGCAGAGAGGGCCAAATTGTCTGTGGCATTTGAAGAGGTTCCAGGAGGCAATGAGGACCAGCATCACTTTTCCCCGCTGGTACCTTTGCTGTGGCAGCAAAAGCTGGACGTTTGTCTTTTTTGCTCCGGAGGTTGCCGAAAGCAAAAACAGGTGCTTTTGAGGATGGAGTCCGCCGGAAAGCAGAGAGGGCCAAATTGTCTGGGGCATTTGAAAGGGTTCCAGGAGGCAGTGAGAACCAGCATTACTTTTGCCCGCTGGCACCTTTGCTGTGGCAGCAAAACCTGGATGTTTGTCTTTTTTGCTCCGGAGGCTGCCGAAAGCGAAAACAGGTGCTTTTGAGGATGGAGTCCACAGGAAAGCAGAGAGGGCCAAATTGTCTGTGGCTTTTGAAGAGGTTCCAGGAGGCAGTGAGAACCAGCATTACTTTTCCCCGCTGGCACCTTTGCTGTGGCAGCAAAAGCTGGACGTTTGTCTTTTTTGCTCCTGAGGATGCCGAAAGCGAAAACAGGTGCTTTTGAGGATGGAGTCCGCAGGAAAGCAGAGAGGGCCAAATAGTCTGGGGCATTTGAAAGGGTTCCAGGAGGCAGTGAGAACCGGCATTACTTTTCCCGGCTGGCACCTTTGCTGTGGCAGCATAAGCTGGACGTTTGTCTTTTTTGCTCCTGAGGATGCCGAAAGCGAAAACAGGTGCTTTTGAGGATGGAGTCCGCAGGAAAGCAGAGAGGGCCAAATTGTCTCTGGCATTTGAAGAGGTTCCAGGAGGCAATGAGGACCAGCATCACTTTTCCCCGCTGGCACCTTTGCTGTGGCAGCAAAACCTGGACGTTTGTCTTTTTTGCTCCGGAGGTTGCCGAAAGCGAAAACAGGTGCTTTTGAGGATGGAGTCCGCAGGAAAGCAGAGAGGGCCAAATTGTCTGGGGCATTTGAAAGGGTTCCAGGAGGCAGTGAGAACCAGCATTACTTTTGCCCGCTGGCACCTTTGCTGTGGCAGCAAAACCTGGACGTTTGTCTTTTTTGCTCCGGAGGTTGCCGAAAGCAAAAACAGGTGCTTTTGAGGATGGAGTCCACAGGAAAGCAGAGAGGGCCAAATTGTCTGGGGCTTTTGAAGAGGTTCCAGGAGGCAATGAGGACCAGCATTACTTTTCCCCGCTGGCACCTTTGCTGTGGCAGCAAAAGCTGGACGTTTGTCTTTTTTGCTCCTGAGGATGCCGAAAGTGAAAACAGGTGCTTTTGAGGATGGAGTCCGCAGGAAAGCAGAGAGGGCCAAATTGTCTGGGGCATTTGAAAGGGTTCCAGGAGGCAGTGAGAACCAGCATTACTTTTCCCGGCTGGCACCTTTGCTGTGGCAGCATAAGCTGGACGTTTGTCTTTTTTGCTCCTGAGGATGCCGAAAGCGAAAACAGGTGCTTTTGAGGATGGAGTCCGCAGGAAAGCAGAGAGGGCGAAATTGTCTGGGGCATTTGAAAGGGTTCCAGGAGGCAGTGAGAACCAGCATTACTTTTCCCCGCTGGCACCTTTGCTGTGGCAGCAAAACCTGGACGTTTGTCTTTTTTGCTCCGGAGGTTGCCGAAAGCAAAAACAGGTGCTTTTGAGGATGGAGTCCACAGGAAAGCCGAGAGGGCCAAATTGTCTGTGGCTTTTGAAGAGGTTCCATGAGGCAATGAGGACCAGCATTACTTTTCCCCGCTGGCACCTTTGCTGTGGCAGCAAAAGCTGGACGTTTGTCTTTTTTGCTCCGGAGGCTGCCGAAAGCGAAAACAGGTGCTTTTGAGGATGGAGTCCGCAGGAAAGCAGAGAGGGCCAAATTGTCTGGGGCATTTGAAAGGGTTCCAGGAGGCAGTGAGAACCAGCATTACTTTTCCCCGCTGTCACCTTTGCTGTGGCAGCAAAAGCTGGACGTTTGTCTTATTTGCTCCGGAGGTTGCCGAAAGCAAAAACAGGTGCTTTTGAGGATGGAGTCCACAGGAAAGCAGAGAGGGCCAAATTGTCTGTGGCTTTTGAAGAGGTTCCAGGAGGCAATGAGGACCAGCATTACTTTTCCCCGCTGGCACCTTTGCTGTGGCAGCAAAAGCTGGACGTTTGTCTTTTTTGCTCTGGAGGCTGCCGAAAGCGAAAATAGGTGCTTTTGAGGATGGAGTCCGCAGGAAAGCAGAGAGGGCCAAATTGTCTGGGGCATTTGAAAGGGTTCCAGGAGGCAGTGAGAACCAGCATTACTTTTGCCCGCTGGCACCTTTGCTGTGGCAGCAAAAGCTGGACGTTTGTCTTTTTTGCTCCGGAGGATGCCGAAAGCGAAAACAGGTGCTTTTGAGGATGGAGTCCGCAGGAAAGTAGAGAGGGCCAAATTGTCTGTGGCATTTGAAAGGGTTCCAGGAGGCAGTGAGAACCAGCATTACTTTTGCCCGCTGGCACCTTTGCTGTGGCAGCAAAACCTGGACGTTTGTCTTTTTTGCTCCGGAGGTTGCCGAAAGCAAAAACAGGTGCTTTTGAGGATGGAGTCCACAGGAAAGCAGAGAGGGCCAAATTGTCTGGGGCTTTTGAAGAGGTTCCAGGAGGCAATGAGGACCAGCATTACTTTTCCCCGCTGGCACCTTTGCTGTGGCAGCAAAAGCTGGACGTTTGTCTTTTTTGCTCTGGAGGCTGCCGAAAGCGAAAATAGGTGCTTTTGAGGATGGAGTCCGCAGGAAAGCAGAGAGGGCCAAATTGTCTGGGGCATTTGAAAGGGTTCCAGGAGGCAGTGAGAACCAGCATTACTTTTCCCCGCTGGAACCTTTGCTGTGGCAGCAAAAGCTGGACGTTTGTCTTTTTTGCTCCTGAGGATGCCGAAAGTGAAAACAGGTGCTTTTGAGGATGGAGTCCGCAGGAAAGCAGAGAGGGCCAAATTGTCTGGGGCATTTGAAAGGGTTCCAGGAGGCAGTGAGAACCAGCATTACTTTTCCCGGCTGGCACCTTTGCTGTGGCAGCATAAGCTGGACGTTTGTCTTTTTTGCTCCTGAGGATGCCGAAAGCGAAAACAGGTGCTTTTGAGGATGGAGTCCGCAGGAAAGCAGAGAGGGCGAAATTGTCTGGGGCATTTGAAAGGGTTCCAGGAGGCAGTGAGAACCAGCATTACTTTTGCCCGCTGGCACCTTTGCTGTGGCAGCAAAAGCTGGACGTTTGTCTTTTTTGCTCTGGAGGATGCCGAAAGCGAAAACAGGTGCTTTTGAGGATGGAGTACGCAGGAAAGTAGAGAGGGCCAAATTGTCTGTGGCATTTGAAAGGGTTCCAGGAGGCAGTGAGAACCAGCATTACTTTTCCCCGCTGGCACCTTTGCTGTGGCAGCAAAACCTGGACGTTTGTCTTTTTTGCTCCGGAGGTTGCCGAAAGCGAAAACAGGTGCTTTTGAGGATGGAGTCCGCAGGAAAGCAGAGAGGGCCAAATTGTCTGGGGCATTTGAAAGGGTTCCAGGAGGCAGTGAGAACCAGCATTACTTTTGCCCGCTGGCACCTTTGCTGTGGCAGCAAAACCTGGACGTTTGTCTTTTTTGCTCCGGAGGTTGCCGAAAGCAAAAACAGGTGCTTTTGAGGATGGAGTCCACAGGAAAGCAGAGAGGGCCAAATTGTCTGGGGCTTTTGAAGAGGTTCCAGGAGGCAATGAGGACCAGCATTACTTTTCCCCGCTGGCACCTTTGCTGTGGCAGCAAAAGCTGGACGTTTGTCTTTTTTGCTCTGGAGGCTGCCGAAAGCGAAAATAGGTGCTTTTGAGGATGGAGTCCGCAGGAAAGCAGAGAGGGCCAAATTGTCTGGGGCATTTGAAAGGGTTCCAGGAGGCAGTGAGAACCAGCATTACTTTTCCCGGCTGGCACCTTTGCTGTGGCAGCATAAGCTGGACGTTTGTCTTTTTTGCTCCTGAGGATGCCGAAAGCGAAAACAGGTGCTTTTGAGGATGGAGTCCGCAGGAAAGCAGAGAGGGCGAAATTGTCTGGGGCATTTGAAAGGGTTCCAGGAGGCAGTGAGAACCAGCATTACTTTTCCCCGCTGGCACCTTTGCTGTGGCAGCAAAACCTGGACGTTTGTCTTTTTTGCTCCGGAGGTTTCCGAAAGCAAAAACAGGTGCTTTTGAGGATGGAGTCCACAGGAAAGCAGAGAGGGCCAAATTGTCTGTGGCTTTTGAAGAGGTTCCAGGAGGCAATGAGGACCAGCATTACTTTTCCCCGCTGGCACCTTTGCTGTGGCAGCAAAAGCTGGACGTTTGTCTTTTTTGCTCCGGAGGCTGCCGAAAGCGAAAACAGGTGCTTTTGAGGATGGAGTCCGCAGGAAAGCAGAGAGGGCCAAATTGTCTGGGGCATTTGAAAGGGTTCCAGGAGTCAGTGAGAACCAGCATTACTTTTCCCCGCTGGCACCTTTGCTGTGGCAGCAAAAGCTGGACGTTTGTCTTTTTTGCTCCGGAGGTTGCCGAAAGCAAAAACAGGTGCTTTTGAGGATGGAGTCCACAGGAAAGCAGAGAGGGCCAAATTGTCTGTGGCTTTTGAAGAGGTTCCAGGAGGCAATGAGGACCAGCATTACTTTTGCCCGCTGGCACCTTTGCTGTGGCAGCAAAAGCTGGACGTTTGTCTTTTTTGCTCTGGAGGCTGCCGAAAGCGAAAATAGGTGCTTTTGAGGATGGAGTCCGCAGGAAAGCAGAGAGGGCCAAATTGTCTGGGGCATTTGAAAGGGTTCCAGGAGGCAGTGAGAACCAGCATTACTTTTCCCCGCTGGCACCTTTGCTGTGGCAGCAAAACCTGGACGTTTGTCTTTTTTGCTCCTGAGGATGCCGAAAGCGAAAACAGGTGCTTTTGAGGATGGAGTCCGCAGGAAAGCAGAGAGGGCCAAATTGTCTGGGGCATTTGAAGGGGTTCCAGGAGGCAGTGAGAACCAGCATTACTTTTCCCCGCTGGCACCGTTACTGTGGCAGCAAAACCTGGACGTTTGTCTTTTTTGCTCCGGAGGTTGCCGAAAGCAAAAACAGGTGCTTTTGAGGATGGAGTCCGCAGGAAAGCAGAGAGGGCCAAATTGTCTGTGGCTTTTGAAGAGGTTCCAGGAGGCAATGAGGACCAGCATTACTTTTCCCCGCTGGCACCTTTGCTGTGGCAGCAAAAGCTGGACGTTTGTCTTTTTTGCTCTGGAGGCTGCCGAAAGCGAAAACAGGTGCTTTTGAGGATGGAGTCCGCAGGAAAGCAGAGAGGGCCAAATTGTCTGTGGCATTTGAAGAGGTTCCAGGACGCAGTGAGAACCAGCATTACTTTTGCCCGCTGGCACCTTTGCTGTGGCAGCAAAAGCTGGACGTTTGTCTTTTTTGCTCCTGAGGATGCCAAAAGCGAAAACAGGTGCTTTTGATGATGGAGTCCGCAGGAAAGCAGAGAGGGCCAAATTGTCTGTGGCATTTGAAGAGGTTCCAGGAGGCAATGAGGACCAGCATCACTTTTCCCCGCTGGTACCTTTGCTGTGGCAGCAAAAGCTGGACGTTTGTCTTTTTTGCTCCGGAGGTTGCCGAAAGCAAAAACAGGTGCTTTTGAGGATGGAGTCCGCCGGAAAGCAGAGAGGGCCAAATTGTCTGGGGCATTTGAAAGGGTTCCAGGAGGCAGTGAGAACCAGCATTACTTTTGCCCGCTGGCACCTTTGCTGTGGCAGCAAAACCTGGATGTTTGTCTTTTTTGCTCCGGAGGTTGCCGAAAGCGAAAACAGGTGCTTTTGAGGATGGAGTCCACAGGAAAGCAGAGAGGGCCAAATTGTCTGTGGCTTTTGAAGAGGTTCCAGGAGGCAGTGAGAACCAGCATTACTTTTCCCCGCTGGCACCTTTGCTGTGGCAGCAAAAGCTGGACGTTTGTCTTTTTTGCTCCTGAGGATGCCGAAAGCGAAAACAGGTGCTTTTGAGGATGGAGTCCGCAGGAAAGCAGAGAGGGCCAAATAGTCTGGGGCATTTGAAAGGGTTCCAGGAGGCAGTGAGAACCGGCATTACTTTTCCCGGCTGGCACCTTTGCTGTGGCAGCATAAGCTGGACGTTTGTCTTTTTTGCTCCTGAGGATGCCGAAAGCGAAAACAGGTGCTTTTGAGGATGGAGTCCGCAGGAAAGCAGAGAGGGCCAAATTGTCTCTGGCATTTGAAGAGGTTCCAGGAGGCAATGAGGACCAGCATCACTTTTCCCCGCTGGCACCTTTGCTGTGGCAGCAAAACCTGGACGTTTGTCTTTTTTGCTCCGGAGGTTGCCGAAAGCGAAAACAGGTGCTTTTGAGGATGGAGTCCGCAGGAAAGCAGAGAGGGCCAAATTGTCTGGGGCATTTGAAAGGGTTCCAGGAGGCAGTGAGAACCAGCATTACTTTTGCCCGCTGGCACCTTTGCTGTGGCAGCAAAACCTGGACGTTTGTCTTTTTTGCTCCGGAGGTTGCCGAAAGCAAAAACAGGTGCTTTTGAGGATGGAGTCCACAGGAAAGCAGAGAGGGCCAAATTGTCTGGGGCTTTTGAAGAGGTTCCAGGAGGCAATGAGGACCAGCATTACTTTTCCCCGCTGGCACCTTTGCTGTGGCAGCAAAAGCTGGACGTTTGTCTTTTTTGCTCCTGAGGATGCCGAAAGTGAAAACAGGTGCTTTTGAGGATGGAGTCCGCAGGAAAGCAGAGAGGGCCAAATTGTCTGGGGCATTTGAAAGGGTTCCAGGAGGCAGTGAGAACCAGCATTACTTTTCCCGGCTGGCACCTTTGCTGTGGCAGCATAAGCTGGACGTTTGTCTTTTTTGCTCCTGAGGATGCCGAAAGCGAAAACAGGTGCTTTTGAGGATGGAGTCCGCAGGAAAGCAGAGAGGGCGAAATTGTCTGGGGCATTTGAAAGGGTTCCAGGAGGCAGTGAGAACCAGCATTACTTTTCCCCGCTGGCACCTTTGCTGTGGCAGCAAAACCTGGACGTTTGTCTTTTTTGCTCCGGAGGTTGCCGAAAGCAAAAACAGGTGCTTTTGAGGATGGAGTCCACAGGAAAGCCGAGAGGGCCAAATTGTCTGTGGCTTTTGAAGAGGTTCCAGGAGGCAATGAGGACCAGCATTACTTTTCCCCGCTGGCACCTTTGCTGTGGCAGCAAAAGCTGGACGTTTGTCTTTTTTGCTCCGGAGGCTGCCGAAAGCGAAAACAGGTGCTTTTGAGGATGGAGTCCGCAGGAAAGCAGAGAGGGCCAAATTGTCTGGGGCATTTGAAAGGGTTCCAGGAGGCAGTGAGAACCAGCATTACTTTTCCCCGCTGTCACCTTTGCTGTGGCAGCAAAAGCTGGACGTTTGTCTTATTTGCTCCGGAGGTTGCCGAAAGCAAAAACAGGTGCTTTTGAGGATGGAGTCCACAGGAAAGCAGAGAGGGCCAAATTGTCTGTGGCTTTTGAAGAGGTTCCAGGAGGCAATGAGGACCAGCATTACTTTTCCCCGCTGGCACCTTTGCTGTGGCAGCAAAAGCTGGACGTTTGTCTTTTTTGCTCTGGAGGCTGCCGAAAGCGAAAATAGGTGCTTTTGAGGATGGAGTCCGCAGGAAAGCAGAGAGGGCCAAATTGTCTGGGGCATTTGAAAGGGTTCCAGGAGGCAGTGAGAACCAGCATTACTTTTGCCCGCTGGCACCTTTGCTGTGGCAGCAAAAGCTGGACGTTTGTCTTTTTTGCTCTGGAGGATGCCGAAAGCGAAAACAGGTGCTTTTGAGGATGGAGTCCGCAGGAAAGTAGAGAGGGCCAAATTGTCTGTGGCATTTGAAAGGGTTCCAGGAGGCAGTGAGAACCAGCATTACTTTTGCCCGCTGGCACCTTTGCTGTGGCAGCAAAACCTGGACGTTTGTCTTTTTTGCTCCGGAGGTTGCCGAAAGCAAAAACAGGTGCTTTTGAGGATGGAGTCCACAGGAAAGCAGAGAGGGCCAAATTGTCTGGGGCTTTTGAAGAGGTTCCAGGAGGCAATGAGGACCAGCATTACTTTTCCCCGCTGGCACCTTTGCTGTGGCAGCAAAAGCTGGACGTTTGTCTTTTTTGCTCTGGAGGCTGCCGAAAGCGAAAATAGGTGCTTTTGAGGATGGAGTCCGCAGGAAAGCAGAGAGGGCCAAATTGTCTGGGGCATTTGAAAGGGTTCCAGGAGGCAGTGAGAACCAGCATTACTTTTCCCCGCTGGAACCTTTGCTGTGGCAGCAAAAGCTGGACGTTTGTCTTTTTTGCTCCTGAGGATGCCGAAAGTGAAAACAGGTGCTTTTGAGGATGGAGTCCGCAGGAAAGCAGAGAGGGCCAAATTGTCTGGGGCATTTGAAAGGGTTCCAGGAGGCAGTGAGAACCAGCATTACTTTTCCCGGCTGGCACCTTTGCTGTGGCAGCATAAGCTGGACGTTTGTCTTTTTTGCTCCTGAGGATGCCGAAAGCGAAAACAGGTGCTTTTGAGGATGGAGTCCGCAGGAAAGCAGAGAGGGCGAAATTGTCTGGGGCATTTGAAAGGGTTCCAGGAGGCAGTGAGAACCAGCATTACTTTTGCCCGCTGGCACCTTTGCTGTGGCAGCAAAAGCTGGACGTTTGTCTTTTTTGCTCTGGAGGATGCCGAAAGCGAAAACAGGTGCTTTTGAGGATGGAGTCCGCAGGAAAGTAGAGAGGGCCAAATTGTCTGTGGCATTTGAAAGGGTTCCAGGAGGCAGTGAGAACCAGCATTACTTTTCCCCGCTGGCACCTTTGCTGTGGCAGCAAAACCTGGACGTTTGTCTTTTTTGCTCCGGAGGTTGCCGAAAGCGAAAACAGGTGCTTTTGAGGATGGAGTCCGCAGGAAAGCAGAGAGAGCCAAATTGTCTGGGGCATTTGAAAGGGTTCCAGGAGGCAGTGAGAACCAGCATTACTTTTGCCCGCTGGCACCTTTGCTGTGGCAGCAAAACCTGGACGTTTGTCTTTTTTGCTCCGGAGGTTGCCGAAAGCAAAAACAGGTGCTTTTGAGGATGGAGTCCACAGGAAAGCAGAGAGGGCCAAATTGTCTGGGGCTTTTGAAGAGGTTCCAGGAGGCAATGAGGACCAGCATTACTTTTCCCCGCTGGCACCTTTGCTGTGGCAGCAAAAGCTGGACGTTTGTCTTTTTTGCTCTGGAGGCTGCCGAAAGCGAAAATAGGTGCTTTTGAGGATGGAGTCCGCAGGAAAGCAGAGAGGGCCAAATTGTCTGGGGCATTTGAAAGGGTTCCAGGAGGCAGTGAGAACCAGCATTACTTTTCCCCGCTGGAACCTTTGCTGTGGCAGCAAAAGCTGGACGTTTGTCTTTTTTGCTCCTGAGGATGCCGAAAGTGAAAACAGGTGCTTTTGAGGATGGAGTCCGCAGGAAAGCAGAGAGGGCCAAATTGTCTGGGGCATTTGAAAGGGTTCCAGGAGGCAGTGAGAACCAGCATTACTTTTCCCGGCTGGCACCTTTGCTGTGGCAGCATAAGCTGGACGTTTGTCTTTTTTGCTCCTGAGGATGCCGAAAGCGAAAACAGGTGCTTTTGAGGATGGAGTCCGCAGGAAAGCAGAGAGGGCGAAATTGTCTGGGGCATTTGAAAGGGTTCCAGGAGGCAGTGAGAACCAGCATTACTTTTCCCCGCTGGCACCTTTGCTGTGGCAGCAAAACCTGGACGTTTGTCTTTTTTGCTCCGGAGGTTTCCGAAAGCAAAAACAGGTGCTTTTGAGGATGGAGTCCACAGGAAAGCAGAGAGGGCCAAATTGTCTGTGGCTTTTGAAGAGGTTCCAGGAGGCAATGAGGACCAGCATTACTTTTCCCCGCTGGCACCTTTGCTGTGGCAGCAAAAGCTGGACGTTTGTCTTTTTTGCTCCGGAGGCTGCCGAAAGCGAAAACAGGTGCTTTTGAGGATGGAGTCCGCAGGAAAGCAGAGAGGGCCAAATTGTCTGGGGCATTTGAAAGGGTTCCAGGAGTCAGTGAGAACCAGCATTACTTTTCCCCGCTGGCACCTTTGCTGTGGCAGCAAAAGCTGCACGTTTGTCTTTTTTGCTCCGGAGGTTGCCGAAAGCAAAAACAGGTGCTTTTGAGGATGGAGTCCACAGGAAAGCAGAGAGGGCCAAATTGTCTGTGGCTTTTGAAGAGGTTCCAGGAGGCAATGAGGACCAGCATTACTTTTGCCCGCTGGCACCTTTGCTGTGGCAGCAAAACCTGGACGTTTGTCTTTTTTGCTCTGGAGGCTGCCGAAAGCGAAAATAGGTGCTTTTGAGGATGGAGTCCGCAGGAAAGCAGAGAGGGCCAAATTGTCTGGGGCATTTGAAAGGGTTCCAGGAGGCAGTGAGAACCAGCATTACTTTTCCCCGCTGGCACCTTTGCTGTGGCAGCAAAACCTGGACGTTTGTCTTTTTTGCTCCTGAGGATGCCGAAAGCGAAAACAGGTGCTTTTGAGGATGGAGTCCGCAGGAAAGCAGAGAGGGCCAAATTGTCTGGGGCATTTGAAGGGGTTCCAGGAGGCAGTGAGAACCAGCATTACTTTTCCCCGCTGGCACCGTTACTGTGGCAGCAAAACCTGGACGTTTGTCTTTTTTGCTCCGGAGGTTGCCGAAAGCAAAAACAGGTGCTTTTGAGGATGGAGTCCACAGGAAAGCAGAGAGGGCCAAATTGTCTGTGGCTTTTGAAGAGGTTCCAGGAGGCAGTGAGGACCAGCATTACTTTTCCCCGCTGGCACTTTTGCTGTGGCAGCAAAAGCTGGACGTTTGTCTTTTTTGCTCCGGAGGCTGCCGAAAGCGAATACAGGTGCTTTTGAGAATGGAGTGCGCAGGAAAGCAGAGAGGGCCAAATTGTCTGGGGCATTTGAAAGGGTTCCAGGAGGCAGTGAGAACCAGCATTACTTTTGCCCGCTGGCACCTTTGCTGTGGCAGCAAAAGCTGGACGTTTGTCTTTTTTGCTCTGGAGGATGCCGAAAGCGAAAACAGGTGCTTTTGAGGATGGAGTCCGCAGGAAAGTAGAGAGGGCCAAATTGTCTGTGGCATTTGAAAGGGTTCCAGGAGGCAGTGAGAACCAGCATTACTTTTCCCCGCTGGCACCTTTGCTGTGGCAGCAAAACCTGGACGTTTGTCTTTTTTGCTCCGGAGGTTGCCGAAAGCGAAAACAGGTGCTTTTGAGGATGGAGTCCGCAGGAAAGCAGAGAGGGCCAAATTGTCTGGGGCATTTGAAAGGGTTCCAGGAGGCAGTGAGAACCAGCATTACTTTTCCCCGCTGGCACCTTTGCTGTGGCAGCAAAACCTGGACGTTTGTCTTTTTTGCTCCGGAGGTTGCCGAAAGCAAAAACAGGTGCTTTTGAGGATGGAGTCCACAGGAAAGCAGAGAGGGCCAAATTGTCTGTGGCTTTTGAAGAGGTTCCAGGAGGCAATGAGGACCAGCATTACTTTTCCCCGCTGGCACCTTTGCTGTGGCAGCAAAAGCTGGACGTTTGTCTTTTTTGCTCTGGAGGCTGCCGAAAGCGAAAATAGGTGCTTTTGAGGATGGAGTCCGCAGGAAAGCAGAGAGGGCCAAATTGTCTGGGGCATTTGAAAGGGTTCCAGGAGGCAGTGAGAACCAGCATTACTTTTCCCCGCTGGCACCTTTGCTGTGGCAGCAAAAGCTGGACGTTTGTCTTTTTTGCTCCGGAGGCTGCCGAAAGCGAAAACAGGTGCTTTTGAGGATGGAGTCCGCAGGAAAGCAGAGAGGGCCAAATTGTCTGTGGAATTTGAAAGAGTTCCAGGAGGCAGTGAGAAGCAGCATTACTTTTCCCGGCTGGTACCTTTGCTGTGGCAGCAAAAGCTGGACGTTTGTCTTTTTTGCTCTGGAGGATGCCGAAAGCGAAAACAGGTGCTTTTGAGGATGGAGTCCGCAGGAAAGTAGAGAGGGCCAAATTGTCTGGGGCATTTGAAAGGGTTCCAGGAGGCAGTGAGAACCAGCATTACTTTTCCCCGCTGGCACCTTTGCTGTGGCAGCAAAAGCTGGACGTTTGTCTTTTTTGCTCTGGAGGATGCCGAAAGCGAAAACAGGTGCTTTTGAGGATGGAGTCCGCAGGAAAGTAGAGAGGGCCAAATTGTCTGTGGCATTTGAAAGGGTTCCAGGAGGCAGTGAGAACCAGCATTACTTTTCCCCGCTGGCACCTTTGCTGTGGCAGCAAAAGCTGGACGTTTGTCTTTTTTGCTCTGGAGGCTGCCGAAAGCGAAAATAGGTGCTTTTGAGGATGGAGTCCGCAGGAAAGCAGAGAGGGCCAAATTGTCTGGGGCATTTGAAAGGGTTCCAGGAGGCAGTGAGAACCAGCATTACTTTTCCCCGCTGGCACCTTTGCTGTGGCAGCAAAAGCTTGACGTTTGTCTTTTTTGCTCCTGAGGATGCCGAAAGTGAAAACAGGTGCTTTTGAGGATGGAGTCCGCAGGAAAGCAGAGAGGGCCAAATTGTCTGGGGCATTTGAAAGGGTTCCAGGAGGCAGTGAGAACCAGCATTACTTTTCCCGGCTGGCACCTTTGCTGTGGCAGCATAAGCTGGACGTTTGTCTTTTTTGCTCCTGAGGATGCTGAAAGCGAAAACAGGTGCTTTTGAGGATGGAGTCCGCAGGAAAGCAGAGAGGGCGAAATTGTCTGGGGCATTTGAAAGGGTTCCAGGAGGCAGTGAGAACCAGCATTACTTTTCCCCGCTGGCACCTTTGCTGTGGCAGCAAAACCTGGACGTTTGTCTTTTTTGCTCCGGAGGTTGCCGAAAGCAAAAACAGGTGCTTTTGAGGATGGAGTCCACAGGAAAGCCGAGAGGGCCAAATTGTCTGTGGCTTTTGAAGAGGTTCCAGGAGGCAATGAGGACCAGCATTACTTTTCCCCGCTGGCACCTTTGCTGTGGCAGCAAAAGCTGGACGTTTGTCTTTTTTGCTCCGGAGGCTGCCGAAAGCGAAAACAGGTGCTTTTGAGGATGGAGTCCGCAGGAAAGCAGAGAGGGCCAAATTGTCTGTGGCATTTGAAAGGGTTCCAGGAGGCAGTGAGAACCAGCATTACTTTTCCCCGCTGGCACCTTTGCTGTGGCAGCAAAACCTGGACGTTTGTGTTTTTTGCTCCGGAGGCTGCCGAAAGCGAAAACAGGTGCTTTTGAGGATGGAGTCCGCAGGAAAGCAGAGAGGGCCAAATTGTCTGGGGCATTTGAAAGGGTTCCAGGAGGCAGTGAGAACCAGCATTACTTTTCCCCGCTGGCACCTTTGCTGTGGCAGCAAAAGCTGGACGTTTGTCTTTTTTGCTCCGGAGGTTGCCGAAAGCAAAAACAGGTGCTTTTGAGGATGGAGTCCACAGGAAAGCAGAGAGGGCCAAATTGTCTGTGGCTTTTGAAGAGGTTCCAGGAGGCAAGGAGGACCAGCATTACTTTTCCCCGCTGGCACCTTTGCTGTGGCAGCAAAAGCTGGACGTTTGTCTTTTTTGCTCTGGAGGCTGCCGAAAGCGAAAATAGGTGCTTTTGAGGATGGAGTCCGCAGGAAAGCAGAGAGGGCCAAATTGTCTGGGGCATTTGAAAGGGTTCCAGGAGGCAGTGAGAACCAGCATTACTTTTCCCCGCTGGCACCTTTGCTGTGGCAGCAAAAGCTGGACGTTTGTCTTTTTTGCTCCTGAGGATGCCGAAAGCGAATACAGGTGCTTTTGAGGATGGAGTCCGCAGGAAAGCAGAGAGGGCCAAATTGTCTGGGGCATTTGAAGGGGTTCCAGGAGGCAGTGAGAACCAGCATTACTTTTCCCCGCTGGCACCGTTACTGTGGCAGCAAAACCTGGACGTTTGTCTTTTTTGCTCCGGAGGTTGCCGAAAGCAAAAACAGGTGCTTTTGAGGATGGAGTCCACAGGAAAGCAGAGAGGGCCAAATTGTCTGTGGCTTTTGAAGAGGTTCCAGGAGGCAATGAGGACCAGCATTACTTTTCCCCACTGGCACTTTTGCTGTGGCAGCAAAAGCTGGACGTTTGTCTTTTTTGCTCCGGAGGCTGCCGAAAGCGAATACAGGTGCTTTTGAGAATGGAGTCCGCAGGAAAGCAGAGAGGGCCAAATTGTCTGGGGCATTTGAAAGGGTTCCAGGAGGCAGTGAGAACCAGCATTACTTTTGCCCGCTGGCACCTTTGCTGTGGCAGCAAAAGCTGGACGTTTGTCTTTTTTGCTCCGGAGGTTGCCGAAAGCGAAAACAGGTGCTTTTGAGGATGGAGTCCGCAGGAAAGCAGAGAGGGCCAAATTGTCTGGGGCATTTGAAAGGGTTCCAGGAGGCAGTGAGAACCAGCATTACTTTTCCCCGCTGGCACCTTTGCTGTGGCAGCAAAACCTGGACGTTTGTCTTTTTTGCTCCGGAGGTTGCCGAAAGCAAAAACAGGTGCTTTTGAGGATGGAGTCCGCAGGAAAGCAGAGAGGGCCAAATTGTCTGGGGCATTTGAAAGGGTTCCAGGAGGCAGTGAGAACCAGCATTACTTTTCCCCGCTGGCACCTTTGCTGTGGCAGCAAAAGCTGGACGTTTGTCTTTTTTGCTCCGGAGGTTGCCGAAAGCAAAAACAGGTGCTTTTGAGGATGGAGTCCACAGGAAAGCAGAGAGGGCCAAATTGTCTGTGGCTTTTGAAGAGGTTCCAGGAGGCAAGGAGGACCAGCATTACTTTTCCCCGCTGGCACCTTTGCTGTGGCAGCAAAAGCTGGACGTTTGTCTTTTTTGCTCTGGAGGCTGCCGAAAGCGAAAATAGGTGCTTTTGAGGATGGAGTCCGCAGGAAAGCAGAGAGGGCCAAATTGTCTGGGGCATTTGAAAGGGTTCCAGGAGGCAGTGAGAACCAGCATTACTTTTCCCCGCTGGCACCTTTGCTGTGGCAGCAAAAGCTGGACGTTTGTCTTTTTTGCTCCTGAGGATGCCGAAAGCGAATACAGGTGCTTTTGAGGATGGAGTCCGCAGGAAAGCAGAGAGGGCCAAATTGTCTGGGGCATTTGAAGGGGTTCCAGGAGGCAGTGAGAACCAGCATTACTTTTCCCCGCTGGCACCGTTACTGTGGCAGCAAAACCTGGACGTTTGTCTTTTTTGCTCCGGAGGTTGCCGAAAGCAAAAACAGGTGCTTTTGAGGATGGAGTCCACAGGAAAGCAGAGAGGGCCAAATTGTCTGTGGCTTTTGAAGAGGTTCCAGGAGGCAGTGAGAACCAGCATTACTTTTCCCCACTGGCACTTTTGCTGTGGCAGCAAAAGCTGGACGTTTGTCTTTTTTGCTCCGGAGGCTGCCGAAAGCGAATACAGGTGCTTTTGAGAATGGAGTCCGCAGGAAAGCAGAGAGGGCCAAATTGTCTGGGGCATTTGAAAGGGTTCCAGGAGGCAGTGAGAACCAGCATTACTTTTGCCCGCTGGCACCTTTGCTGTGGCAGCAAAAGCTGGACGTTTGTCTTTTTTGCTCCGGAGGTTGCCGAAAGCGAAAACAGGTGCTTTTGAGGATGGAGTCCGCAGGAAAGCAGAGAGGGCCAAATTGTCTGGGGCATTTGAAAGGGTTCCAGGAGGCAGTGAGAACCAGCATTACTTTTCCCCGCTGGCACCTTTGCTGTGGCAGCAAAACCTGGACGTTTGTCTTTTTTGCTCCGGAGGTTGCCGAAAGCAAAAACAGGTGCTTTTGAGGATGGAGTCCACAGGAAAGCAGAGAGGGCCAAATTGTCTGTGGCTTTTGAAGAGGTTCCAGGAGGCAATGAGGACCAGCATTACTTTTCCCCGCTGGCACCTTTGCTGTGGCATCAAAAGCTGGACGTTTGTCTTTTTTGCTCTGGAGGCTGCCGAAAGCGAAAATAGGTGCTTTTGAGGATGGAGTCCGCAGGAAAGCAGAGAGGGCCAAATTGTCTGGGGCATTTGAAAGGGTTCCAGGAGGCAGTGAGGACCAGCATTACTTTTCCCCGCTGGCACCTTTGCTGTGGCAGCAAAAGCTGGACGTTTGTCTTTTTTGCTCCTGAGGATGCCGAAAGCGAAAACAGGTGCTTTTGAGGATGGAGTCCGCAGGAAAGCAGAGAGGGCCAAATTGTCTGTGGAATTTGAAAGAGTTCCAGGAGGCAGTGAGAAGCAGCATTACTTTTCCCGGCTGGTACCTTTGCTGTGGCAGCAAAAGCTGGACGTTTGTCTTTTTTGCTCTGGAGGATGCCGAAAGCGAAAACAGGTGCTTTTGAGGATGGAGTCCGCAGGAAAGCAGAGAGGGCCAAATTGTCTGGGGCATTTGAAAGGGTTCCAGGAGGCAGTGAGAACCAGCATTACTTTTCCCCGCTGGCACCTTTGCTGTGGCAGCAAAACCGGGACGTTTGTCTTTTTTGCTCTGGAGGATGCCGAAAGCGAAAACAGGTGCTTTTGAGGATGGAGTCCGCAGGAAAGTAGAGAGGGCCAAATTGTCTGTGGCATTTGAAAGGGTTCCAGGAGGCAGTGAGAACCAGCATTACTTTTCCCCGCTGGCACCTTTGCTGTGGCAGCAAAACCTGGACGTTTGTCTTTTTTGCTCCGGAGGTTGCCGAAAGCGAAAACAGGTGCTTTTGAGGATGGAGTCCGCAGGAAAGCAGAGAGGGCCAAATTGTCTGGGGCATTTGAAAGGGTTCCAGGAGGCAGTGAGAACCAGCATTACTTTTCCCCGCTGGCACCTTTGCTGTGGCAGCAAAACCTGGACGTTTGTCTTTTTTGCTCCGGAGGTTGCCGAAAGCAAAAACAGGTGCTTTTGAGGATGGAGTCCACAGGAAAGCAGAGAGGGCCAAATTGTCTGTGGCTTTTGAAGAGGTTCCAGGAGGCAATGAGGACCAGCATTACTTTTCCCCGCTGGCACCTTTGCTGTGGCAGCAAAAGCTGGACGTTTGTCTTTTTTGCTCTGGAGGCTGCCGAAAGCGAAAATAGGTGCTTTTGAGGATGGAGTCCGCAGGAAAGCAGAGAGGGCCAAATTGTCTGGGGCATTTGAAAGGGTTCCAGGAGGCAGTGAGAACCAGCATTACTTTTCCCCGCTGGCACCTTTGCTGTGGCAGCAAAAGCTGGACGTTTGTCTTTTTTGATCCTGAGGATGCCGAAAGCGAAAACAGGTGCTTTTGAGGATGGAGTCCGCAGGAAAGTAGAGAGGGCCAAATTGTCTGTGGCTTTTGAAGAGGTTCCAGGAGGCAATGAGGACCAGCATTACTTTTCCCCGCTGGCACCTTTGCTGTGGCAGCAAAACCTGGACGTTTGTCTTTTTTGCTCCGGAGGTTGCCGAAAGCAAAAACAGGTGCTTTTGAGGATGGAGTCCACAGGAAAGCAGAGAGGGCCAAATTGTCTGTGGCTTTTGAAGAGGTTCCAGGAGGCAATGAGGACCAGCATTACTTTTCCCCGCTGGCACCTTTGCTGTGGCAGCAAAAGCTGGACGTTTGTCTTTTTTGCTCTGGAGGCTGCCGAAAGCGAAAATAGGTGCTTTTGAGGATGGAGTCCGCAGGAAAGCAGAGAGGGCCAAATTGTCTGGGGCATTTGAAAGGGTTCCAGGAGGCAGTGAGAACCAGCATTACTTTTCCCCGCTGGCACCTTTGCTGTGGCAGCAAAAGCTGGACGTTTGTCTTTTTTGATCCTGAGGATGCCGAAAGCGAAAACAGGTGCTTTTGAGGATGGAGTCCGCAGGAAAGTAGAGAGGGCCAAATTGTCTGGGGCATTTGAAAGGGTTCCAGGAGGCAATGAGGACCAGCATTACTTTTCCCCGCTGGCACCTTTGCTGTGGCAGCAAAACCTGGACGTTTGTGTTTTTTGCTCCGGAGGCTGCCGAAAGCGAAAACAGGTGTTTTGAGGATGGAGTCCGCAGGAAAGCAGAGAGGACCAAATTGTCTGGGGCATTTGAAAGGGTTCCAGGAGGCAGTGAGAACCAGCATTACTTTTCCCCGCTGGCACCTTTGCTGTGGCAGCAAAACCTGGACGTTTGTCTTTTTTGCTCCGGAGGTTGCCGAAAGCAAAAACAGGTGCTTTTGAGGATGGAGTCCGCAGGAAAGCAGAGAGGGCCAAATTGTCTGGGGCTTTTGAAGAGGTTCCAGGAGGAAATGAGGACCAGCATTACTTTTCCCCGCTGGCACCTTTGCTGTGGCAGCAAAAGCTGGATGTTTGTCTTTTTTGCTCTGGAGGCTGCCGAAAGCGAAAATAGGTGCTTTTGAGGATGGAGTCCGCAGGAAAGCAGAGAGGGCCAAATTGTCTGGGGCATTTGAAAGGGTTCCAGGAGGCAGTGAGAACCAGCATTACTTTTCCCCGCTGGCACCTTTGCTGTGGCAGCAAAACCTGGACGTTTGCCTTTTTTGCTCCGGAGGTTGCCGAAAGGAAAAACAGGTGCTTTTGAGGATGGAGTCCACAGGAAAGCAGAGAGGGCCAAATTGTCTGTGGCTTTTGAAGAGGTTCCAGGAGGCAATGAGGACCAGCATTACTTTTCCCCGCTGGCACCTTTGCTGTGGCAGCAAAAGCTGGACGTTTGTCTTTTTTGCTCCGGAGGCTGCCGAAAGCGAATACAGGTGCTTTTGAGGATGGAGTCCGCAGGAAAGCAGAGAGGGCCAAATTGTCTGGGGCATTTGAAAGGGTTCCAGGAGGCAGTGAGAACCAGCATTACTTTTGCCCGCTGGCACCTTTGCTGTGGCAGCAAAAGCTGGACGTTTGTCTTTTTTGCTCTGGAGGATGCCGAAAGCGAAAACAGGTGCTTTTGAGGATGGAGTCCGCAGGAAAGTAGAGAGGGCCAAATTGTCTGTGGCATTTGAAAGGGTTCCAGGAGGCAGTGAGAACCAGCATTACTTTTCCCCGCTGGCACCTTTGCTGTGGCAGCAAAAGCTGGACGTTTGTCTTTTTTGCTCCTGAGGTTGCCGAAAGCGAAAACAGGTGCTTTTGAGGATGGAGTCCGCAGGAAAGCCGAGAGGGCCAAGTTGTCTGTGGCTTTTGAAGAGGTTCCAGGAGGCAATGAGGACCAGCATTACTTTTCCCCGCTGGCACCTTTGCTGTGGCAGCAAAAGCTGGACGTTTGTCTTTTTTGCTCTGGAGGCTGCCGAAAGCGAAAATAGGTGCTTTTGAGGATGGAGTCCGCAGGAAAGCAGAGAGGGCCAAATTGTCTGGGGCATTTGAAAGGGTTCCAGGAGGCAGTGAGAACCAGCATTACTTTTCCCCGCTGGCACCTTTGCTGTGGCAGCAAAAGCTGGACGTATGTCTTTTTTGCTCCGGAGGTTGCCGAAAGCGAAAACAGGTGCTTTTGAGGATGGAGTCCACAGGAAAGCAGAGAGGGCCAAATTGTCTGTGGCTTTTGAAGAGGTTCCAGGAGGCAATGAGGACCAGCATTACTTTTCCCCGCTGGCACCTTTGCTGTGGCAGCAAAAGCTGGACGTTTGTCTTTTTTGCTCTGGAGGCTGCCGAAAGCGAATACAGGTGCTTTTGAGGATGGAGTCCGCAGGAAAGCAGAGAGGGCCAAATTGTCTGGGGCATTTGAAAGGGTTCCAGGAGGCAGTGAGAACCAGCATTACTTTTGCCCGCTGGCACCTTTGCTGTGGCAGCAAAAGCTGGACGTTTGTCTTTTTTACTCTGGAGGATGCCGAAAGCGAAAACAGGTGCTTTTGAGGATGGAGTCCGCAGGAAAGTAGAGAGGGCTAAATTGTCTGTGGCATTTGACAGGGTTCCAGGAGGCAGTGAGAACCAGCATTACTTTTGCCCGCTGGCACCTTTGCTGTGGCAGCAAAAGCTGGACGTTTGTCTTTTTTGCTCCTGAGGATGCGGAAAGCGAAAACAGGTGCTTTTGAGGATGGAGTCCGCAGGAAAGCAGAGAGGGCCAAATTGTCTGTGGCTTTTGAAGAGGTTCCAGGAGGCAATGAGGACCAGCATTACTTTTCCCCGCTGGCACCTTTGCTGTGGCAGCAAAAGCTGGACGTTTGTCTTTTTTGCTCTGGAGGCTGCCGAAAGCGAAAACAGGTGCTTTTGAGGATGGAGTCCGCAGGAAAGCAGAGAGGGCCAAATTGTCTGGGGCATTTGAAAGGGTTCCAGGAGGCAGTGAGAACCAGCATTACTTTTCCCCGCTGGCACCTTTGCTGTGGCAGCAAAAGCTGGACGTTTGTCTTTTTTGCTCCTGAGGATGCCGAAAGTGAAAACAGGTGCTTTTGAGGATGGAGTCCGCAGGAAAGCAGAGAGGGCCAAATTGTCTGGGGCATTTGAAGGGGTTCCAGGAGGCAGTGAGAACCAGCATTACTTTTCCCCGCTGGCACCTTTGCTGTGGCAGCAAAACCTGGACGTTTGTCTTTTTTGCTCCGGAGGCTGCCGAAAGCGAAAACAGGTGCTTTTGAGGATGGAGTCCACAGGAAAGCAGAGAGGGCCAAATTGTCTGTGGCTTTTGAAGAGGTTCCAGGAGGCAATGAGGACCAGCATTACTTTTCCCCGCTGGCACCTTTGCTGTGGCAGCAAAAGCTGGACGTTTGTCTTTTTTGCTCCGGAGGCTGCCGAAAGCGAATACAGGTGCTTTTGAGGATGGAGTCCGCAGGAAAGCAGAGAGGGCCAAATTGTCTGGGGCATTTGAAAGGGTTCCAGGAGGCAGTGAGAACCAGCATTACTTTTGCCCGCTGGCACCTTTGCTGTGGCAGCAAAAGCTGGACGTTTGTCTTTTTTGCTCTGGAGGATGCCGAAAGCGAATACAGGTGCTTTTGAGGATGGAGTCCGCAGGAAAGTAGAGAGGGCCAAATTGTCTGTGGCATTTGAAAGGGTTCCAGGAGGCAGTGAGAACCAGCATTACTTTTCCCCGCTGGCACCTTTGCTGTGGCAGCAAAAGCTGGACGTTTGTCTTTTTTGCTCCTGAGGTTGCCGAAAGCGAAAACAGGTGCTTTTGAGGATGGAGTCCGCAGGAAAGCAGAGAGGGCCAAATTGTCTGTGGCATTTGAAGAGGTTCCAGGAGGCAATGAGGACCAGCATTACTTTTGCCCGCTGGCACCTTTGCTGTGGCAGCAAAAGCTGGACGTTTGTCTTTTTTGCTCTGGAGGCTGCCGAAAGCGAAAATAGGTGCTTTTGAGGATGGAGTCCGCAGGAAAGCAGAGAGGGCCAAATTGTCTGGGGCATTTGAAAGGGTTCCAGGAGGCAGTGAGAACCAGCATTACTTTTCCCCGCTGGCACCTTTGCTGTGGCAGCAAAAGCTGGACATTTGTCTTTTTTGCTCCTGAGGTTGCCGAAAGCTAATACAGGTGCTTTTGAGGATGGAGTCCGCAGGAAAGCAGAGAGGGCCAAATTGTCTGGGGCTTTTGAAGAGGTTCCAGGAGGCAATGAGGACCAGCATTACTTTTCCCCGCTGGCACCTTTGCTGTGGCAGCAAAAGCTGGATGTTTGTCTTTTTTGCTCTGGAGGCTGCCGAAAGCGAAAATAGGTGCTTTTGAGGATGGAGTCCGCAGGAAAGCAGAGAGGGCCAAATTGTCTGGGGCATTTGAAAGGGTTCCAGGAGGCAGTGAGAACCAGCATTACTTTTCCCCGCTGGCACCTTTGCTGTGGCAGCAAAACCTGGACGTTTGCCTTTTTTGCTCCGGAGGTTGCCGAAAGGAAAAACAGGTGCTTTTGAGGATGGAGTCCACAGGAAAGCAGAGAGGGCCAAATTGTCTGTGGCTTTTGAAGAGGTTCCAGGAGGCAATGAGGACCAGCATTACTTTTCCCCGCTGGCACCTTTGCTGTGGCAGCAAAAGCTGGACGTTTGTCTTTTTTGCTCCGGAGGCTGCCGAAAGCGAATACAGGTGCTTTTGAGGATGGAGTCCGCAGGAAAGCAGAGAGGGCCAAATTGTCTGGGGCATTTGAAAGGGTTCCAGGAGGCAGTGAGAACCAGCATTACTTTTCCCCGCTGGCACCTTTGCTGTGGCAGCAAAAGCTGGACGTTTGTCTTTTTTGCTCTGGAGGATGCCGAAAGCGAAAACAGGTGCTTTTGAGGATGGAGTCCGCAGGAAAGTAGAGAGGGCCAAATTGTCTGTGGCATTTGAAAGGGTTCCAGGAGGCAGTGAGAACCAGCATTACTTTTCCCCGCTGGCACCTTTGCTGTGGCAGCAAAAGCTGGACGTTTGTCTTTTTTGCTCCTGAGGTTGCCGAAAGCGAAAACAGGTGCTTTTGAGGATGGAGTCCGCAGGAAAGCCGAGAGGGCCAAGTTGTCTGTGGCTTTTGAAGAGGTTCCAGGAGGCAATGAGGACCAGCATTACTTTTCCCCGCTGGCACCTTTGCTGTGGCAGCAAAAGCTGGACGTTTGTCTTTTTTGCTCTGGAGGCTGCCGAAAGCGAAAATAGGTGCTTTTGAGGATGGAGTCCGCAGGAAAGCAGAGAGGGCCAAATTGTCTGGGGCATTTGAAAGGGTTCCAGGAGGCAGTGAGAACCAGCATTACTTTTGCCCGCTGGCACCTTTGCTGTGGCAGCAAAAGCTGGACGTATGTCTTTTTTGCTCCGGAGGTTGCCGAAAGCGAAAACAGGTGCTTTTGAGGATGGAGTCCACAGGAAAGCAGAGAGGGCCAAATTGTCTGTGGCTTTTGAAGAGGTTCCAGGAGGCAATGAGGACCAGCATTACTTTTCCCCGCTGGCACCTTTGCTGTGGCAGCAAAAGCTGGACGTTTGTCTTTTTTGCTCTGGAGGCTGCCGAAAGCGAATACAGGTGCTTTTGAGGATGGAGTCCGCAGGAAAGCAGAGAGGGCCAAATTGTCTGGGGCATTTGAAAGGGTTCCAGGAGGCAGTGAGAACCAGCATTACTTTTGCCCGCTGGCACCTTTGCTGTGGCAGCAAAAGCTGGACGTTTGTCTTTTTTACTCTGGAGGATGCCGAAAGCGAAAACAGGTGCTTTTGAGGATGGAGTCCGCAGGAAAGTAGAGAGGGCCAAATTGTCTGTGGCATTTGACAGGGTTCCAGGAGGCAGTGAGAACCAGCATTACTTTTGCCCGCTGGCACCTTTGCTGTGGCAGCAAAAGCTGGACGTTTGTCATTTTTGCTCCTGAGGATGCGGAAAGCGAAAACAGGTGCTTTTGAGGATGGAGTCCGCAGGAAAGCAGAGAGGGCCAAATTGTCTGTGGCATTTGAAGCGGTTCCAGGAGGCAATGAGGACCAGCATCACTTTTCCCCGCTGGCACCTTTGCTGTGGCAGCAAAAGCTGGACGTTTGTCTTTTTTGCTCCGGAGGTTTCCGAAAGCAAAAACAGGTGCTTTTGAGGATGGAGTCAACAGGAAAGCAGAGAGGGCCAAATTGTCTGTGGCTTTTGAAGAGGTTCCAGGAGGCAATGAGGACCAGCATTACTTTTCCCCGCTGGCACCTTTGCTGTGGCAGCAAAAGCTGGACGTTTGTCTTTTTTGCTCTGGAGGCTGCCGAAAGCGAAAACAGGTGCTTTTGAGGATGGAGTCCGCAGGAAAGCAGAGAGGGCCAAATTGTCTGGGGCATTTGAAAGGGTTCCAGGAGGCAGTGAGAACCAGCATTACTTTTCCCCGCTGGCACCTTTGCTGTGGCAGCAAAAGCTGGACGTTTGTCTTTTTTGCTCCTGAGGATGCCGAAAGTGAAAACAGGTGCTTTTGAGGATGGAGTCCGCAGGAAAGCAGAGAGGGCCAAATTGTCTGGGGCATTTGAAGGGGTTCCAGGAGGCAGTGAGAACCAGCATTACTTTTCCCCGCTGGCACCTTTGCTGTGGCAGCAAAACCTGGACGTTTGTCTTTTTTGCTCCGGAGGCTGCCGAAATCGAATACAGGTGCTTTTGAGGATGGAGTCCGCAGGAAAGCAGAGAGGGCCAAATTGTCTGGGGCATTTGAAAGGGTTCCAGGAGGCAGTGAGAACCAGCATTACTTTTGCCCGCTGGCACCTTTGCTGTGGCAGCAAAAGCTGGACGTTTGTCTTTTTTGCTCCGGAGTCTGCCGAAAGCGAAAACAGGTGCTTTTGAGGATGGAGTCCGCAGGAAAGTAGAGAGGGCCAAATTGTCTGTGGCATTTGAAAGGGTTCCAGGAGGCAGTGAGAACCAGCATTACTTTTCCCCGCTGGCACCTTTGCTGTGGCAGCAAAAGCTGGACGTTTGTCTTTTTTGCTCCTGAGGTTGCCGAAAGCGAAAACAGGTGCTTTTGAGGATGGAGTCCGCAGGAAAGCAGAGAGGGCCAAATTGTCTGTGGCATTTGAAGAGGTTCCAGGAGGCAATGAGGACCAGCATTACTTTTGCCCGCTGGCACCTTTGCTGTGGCAGCAAAAGCTGGACGTTTGTCTTTTTTGCTCTGGAGGATGCCGAAAGCGAAATAAGGTCCTTTTGAGGATGGAGTCCGCAGGAAAGCAGAGAGGGCCAAATTGTCTGGGGCATTTGAAAGGGTTCCAGGAGGCAGTGAGAACCAGCATTACTTTTCCCCGCTGGCACCTTTGCTGTGGCAGCAAAACCTGGACGTTTGTCTTTTTTGCTCCGGAGGTTGCCGAAAGCAAAAACAGGTGCTTTTGAGGATGGAGTCCACAGGAAAGCAGAGAGGGCCAAATTGTCTGTGGCTTTTGAAGAGGTTCCAGGAGGCAATGAGGACCAGCATTACTTTTCCCCGCTGGCACCTTTGCTGTGGCAGCAAAAGCTGGACGTTTGTCTTTTTTGCTCCGGAGGCTGCCGAAAGCGAATACAGGTGCTTTTGAGGATGGAGTCCGCAGGAAAGCAGAGAGGGCCAAATTGTCTGGGGCATTTGAAAGGGTTCCAGGAGGCAGTGAGAACCAGCATTACTTTTGCCCGCTGGCACCTTTGCTGTGGCAGCAAAACCTGGACGTTTGTCTTTTTTGCTCTGGAGGATGCCGAAAGCGAAAACAGGTGCTTTTGAGGATGGAGTCTGCAGGAAAGCAGAGAGGGCCAAATTGTCTGTGGCATTTGAAAGGGTTCCAGGAGGCAGTGAGAACCAGCATTACTTTTCCCCGCTGGCACCTTTGCTGTGGCAGCAAAAGCTGGACGTTTTTCTTTTTTGCTCCAGAGGCTGCCGAAAGCGAAAACAGGTGCTTTTGAGGATGGAGTCCGCAGGAAAGCAGAGAGGGCCAAATTGTCTGTGGCATTTGAAGCGGTTCCAGGAGGCAATGAGGACCAGCATTACTTTTCCCCGCTGGCACCTTTGCTGTGGCAGCAAAAGCTGGACGTTTGTCTTTTTTGCTCTGGAGGCTGCCGAAAGCGAAAATAGGTGCTTTTGAGGATGGAGTCCGCAGGAAAGCAGAGAGGGCCAAATTGTCTGGGGCATTTGAAAGGGTTCCAGGAGGCAGTGAGAACCAGCATTACTTTTCCCCGCTGGCACCTTTGCTGTGGCAGCAAAAGCTGGACGTTTGTCTTTTTTGCTCCTGAGGATGCCGAAAGTGAAAACAGGTGCTTTTGAGGATGGAGTCCGCAGGAAAGCAGAGAGGGCCAAATTGTCTGGGGCATTTGAAGGGGTTCCAGGAGGCAGTGAGAACCAGCATTACTTTTCCCCGCTGGCACCTTTGCTGTGGCAGCAAAACCTGGACGTTTGTCTTTTTTGCTCCGGAGGTTGCCGAAAGCGAAAACAGGTGCTTTTGAGGATGGAGTCCACAGGAAAGCAGAGAGGGCCAAATTGTCTGTGGCTTTTGAAGAGGTTCCAGGAGGCAATGAGGACCAGCATTACTTTTCCCCGCTGGCACCTTTGCTGTGGCAGCAAAAGCTGGACGTTTGTCTTTTTTGCTCCGGAGGCTGCCGAAAGCGAATACAGGTGCTTTTGAGGATGGAGTCCGCAGGAAAGCAGAGAGGGCCAAATTGTCTGGGGCATTTGAAAGGGTTCCAGGAGGCAGTGAGAACCAGCATTACTTTTGCCCGCTGGCACCTTTGCTGTGGCAGCAAAAGCTGGACGTTTGTCTTTTTTGCTCTGGAGGATGCCGAAAGCGAAAACAGGTGCTTTTGAGGATGGAGTCCGCAGGAAAGCAGAGAGGGCCAAATTGTCTGTGGCATTTGAAAGGGTTCCAGGAGGCAGTGAGAACCAGCATTACTTTTCCCCGCTGGCACCTTTGCTGTGGCAGCAAAAGCTGGACGTTTGTCTTTTTTGCTCCAGAGGCTGCCGAAAGCGAAAACAGGTGCTTTTGAGGATGGAGTCCGCAGGAAAGCAGAGAGGGCCAAATTGTCTGTGGCATTTGAAGCGGTTCCAGGAGGCAATGAGGACCAGCATCACTTTTCCCCGCTGGCACCTTTGCTGTGGCAGCAAAACCTGGACGTTTGTCTTTTTTGCTCCGGAGGTTGCCGAAAGCGAAAACAGGTGCTTTTGAGGATGGAGTCCGCAGGAAAGCAGAGAGGGCCAAATTGTCTGGGGCATTTGAAAGGGTTCCAGGAGGCAGTGAGGACCAGCATTACTTTTCCCCGCTGGCACCTTTGCTGTGGCAGCAAAAGCTGGACGTTTGTCTTTTTTGCTCCGGAGGTTGCCGAAAGCAAAAACAGGTGCTTTTGAGGATGGAGTCCACAGGAAAGCAGAGAGGGCCAAATTGTCTGTGGCTTTTGAAGAGGTTCCAGGAGGCAATGAGGACCAGCATTACTTTTCCCCGCTGGCACCTTTGCTGTGGCAGCAAAAGCTGGACGTTTGTCTTTTTTGCTCTGGAGGCTGCCGAAAGCGAAAATAGGTGCTTTTGAGGATGGAGTCCGCAGGAAAGCAGAGAGGGACAAATTGTCTGGGGCATTTGAAAGGGTTCCAGGAGGCAGTGAGAACCAGCATTACTTTTCCCCGCTGGCACCTTTGCTGTGGCAGCAAAAGCTGGACGTTTGTCTTTTTTGCTCCTGAGGATGCCGAAAGTGAAAACAGGTGCTTTTGAGGATGGAGTCCGCAGGAAAGCAGAGAGGGCCAAATTGTCTGGGGCATTTGAAGGGGTTCCAGGAGGCAGTGAGAACCAGCATTACTTTTCCCCGCTGGCACCTTTGCTGTGGCAGCAAAACCTGGACGTTTGTCTTTTTTGCTCCGGAGGTTGCCGAAAGCAAAAACAGGTGCTTTTGAGGATGGAGTCCACAGGAAAGCAGAGAGGGCCAAATTGTCTGTGGCTTTTGAAGAGGTTCCAGGAGGCAATGAGGACCAGCATTACTTTTCCCCGCTGGCACCTTTGCTGTGGCAGCAAAAGCTGGACGTTTCTCTTTTTTGCTCCGGAGGCTGCCGAAAGCGAATACAGGTGCTTTTGAGGATGGAGTCCGCAGGAAAGCAGAGAGGGCCAAATTGTCTGGGGCATTTGAAAGGGTTCCAGGAGGCAGTGAGAACCAGCATTACTTTTGCCCGCTGGCACCTTTGCTGTGGCAGCAAAAGCTGGACGTTTGTCTTTTTTGCTCTGGAGGATGCCGAAAGCGAAAACAGGTGCTTTTGAGGATGGAGTCCGCAGGAAAGTAGAGAGGGCCAAATTGTCTGTGGCATTTGAAAGGGTTCCAGGAGGCAGTGAGAACCAGCATTACTTTTCCCGGCTGGCACCTTTGCTGTGGCAGCAAAAGCTGG
Source organism: Vanellus vanellus (assembly GCF_965231255.1). NCBI lineage: Eukaryota > Metazoa > Chordata > Aves > Charadriiformes > Charadriidae > Vanellus > Vanellus vanellus. The sequence goes on from NW_028127065.1 coordinate 175,687, forward strand.
ACGTTTGTCTTTTTTGCTCCGGAGGTTGCCGAAAGCGAAAACAGGTGCTTTTGAGGATGGAGTCCGCAGGAAAGCAGAGAGGGCCAAATTGTCTGGGGCATTTGAAAGGGTTCCAGGAGGCAGTGAGAACCAGCATTACTTTTCCCTGCTGGCACCTTTGCTGTGGCAGCAAAAGCTGGACGTTTGTCTTTTTTGCTCCGGAGGTTGCCGAAAGTGAAAACAGGTGCTTTTGAGGATGGAGTCCGCAGGAAAGCAGAGAGGGCCAAATTGTCTGGGGCATTTGAAGGGGTTCCAGGAGGCAGTGAGAACCAGCATTACTTTTCCCCGCTGGCACCTTTGCTGTGGCAGCAAAACCTGGACGTTTGTCTTTTTTGCTCCGGAGGTTGCCGAAAGCAAAAACAGGTGCTTTTGAGGATGGAGTCCACAGGAAAGCAGAGAGGGCCAAATTGTCTGTGGCATTTGAAGCGGTTCCAGGAGGCAATGAGGACCAGCATCACTTTTCCCCGCTGGCACCTTTGCTGTGGCAGCAAAAGCTGGACGTTTGTCTTTTTTGCTCTGGAGGCTGCCGAAAGCGAAAATAGGTGCTTTTGAGGATGGAGTCCGCAGGAAAGCAGAGAGGGCCAAATTGTCTGGGGCATTTGAAAGGGTTCCAGGAGGCAGTGAGAACCAGCATTACTTTTGCCCGCTGGCACCTTTGCTGTGGCAGCAAAAGCTGGACGTTTGTCTTTTTTGCTCCGGAGGATGCCGAAAGTGAAAACAGGTGCTTTTGAGGATGGAGTCCGCAGGAAAGCAGAGAGGGCCAAATTGTCTGGGGCATTTGAAGGGGTTCCAGGAGGCAGTGAGAACCAGCATTACTTTTCCCCGCTGGCACCTTTGCTGTGGCAGCAAAACCTGGACGTTTGTCTTTTTTGCTCCGGAGGTTGCCGAAAGCAAAAACAGGTGCTTTTGAGGATGGAGTCCACAGGAAAGCAGAGAGGGCCAAATTGTCTGTGGCTTTTGAAGAGGTTCCAGGAGGCAATGAGGACCAGCATTACTTTTCCCCGCTGGGACCTTTGCTGTGGCAGCAAAAGCTGGACGTTTCTCTTTTTTGCTCCGGAGGCTGCCGAAAGCGAATACAGGTGCTTTTGAGGATGGAGTCCGCAGGAAAGCAGAGAGGGCCAAATTGTCTGGGGCATTTGAAAGGGTTCCAGGAGGCAGTGAGAACCAGCATTACTTTTGCCCGCTGGCACCTTTGCTGTGGCAGCAAAAGCTGGACGTTTGTCTTTTTTGCTCTGGAGGATGCCGAAAGCGAAAACAGGTGCTTTTGAGGATGGAGTCCGCAGGAAAGTAGAGAGGGCCAAATTGTCTGTGGCATTTGAAAGGGTTCCAGGAGGCAATGAGGACCAGCATCACTTTTCCCCGCTGGCACCTTTGCTGTGGCAGCAAAACCTGGACGTTTGTCTTTTTTGCTCCGGAGGCTGCCGAAAGCGAAAACAGGTGCTTTTGAGGATGGAGTCCGCAGGAAAGCAGAGAGGGCCAAATTGTCTGGGGCATTTGAAAGGGTTCCAGGAGGCAGTGAGAACCAGCATTACTTTTCCCCGCTGGCACCTTTGCTGTGGCAGCAAAAGCTGGACGTTTGTCTTTTTTGCTCCGGAGGTTGCCGAAAGTGAAAACAGGTGCTTTTGAGGATGGAGTCCGCAGGAAAGCAGAGAGGGCCAAATTGTCTGGGGCATTTGAAGGGGTTCCAGGAGGCAGTGAGAACCAGCATTACTTTTCCCCGCTGGCACCTTTGCTGTGGCAGCAAAACCTGGACGTTTGTCTTTTTTGCTCCGGAGGTTGCCGAAAGCAAAAACAGGTGCTTTTGAGGATGGAGTCCACAGGAAAGCAGAGAGGGCCAAATTGTCTGTGGCTTTTGAAGAGGTTCCAGGAGGCAATGAAGACCAGCATTACTTTTCCCCGCTGGGACCTTTGCTGTGGCAGCAAAAGCTGGACGTTTGTCTTTTTTGCTCCGGAGGCTGCCGAAAGCGAATACAGGTGCTTTTGAGGATGGAGTCCGCAGGAAAGCAGAGAGGGCCAAATTGTCTGGGGCATTTGAAAGGGTTCCAGGAGGCAGTGAAAACCAGCATTACTTTTGCCCGCTGGCACCTTTGCTGTGGCAGCAAAAGCTGGACGTTTGTCTTTTTTGCTCTGGAGGATGCCGAAAGCGAAAACAGGTGCTTTTGAGGATGTAGTCTGCAGGAAAGCAGAGAGGGCCAAATTGTCTGTGGCATTTGAAAGGGTTCCAGGAGGCAGTGAGAACCAGCATTACTTTTCCCCGCTGGCACCTTTGCTGTGGCAGCAAAAGCTGGACGTTTGTCTTTTTTGCTCCAGAGGCTGCCGAAAGCGAAAACAGGTGCTTTTGAGGATGGAGTCCGCAGGAAAGCAGAGAGGGCCAAATTGTCTGGGGCATTTGAAGGGGTTCCAGGAGGCAATGAGGACCAGCATCACTTTTCCCCGCTGGCACCTTTGCTGTGGCAGCAAAAGCTGGACGTTTGTCTTTTTTGCTCCGGAGGTTGCCGAAAGCAAAAACAGGTGCTTTTGAGGATGGAGTCCGCAGGAAAGCAGAGAGGGCCAAATTGTCTGGGGCATTTGAAGGGGTTCCAGGAGGCAGTGAGAACCAGCATTACTTTTCCCCGCTGGCACCTTTGCTGTGGCAGCAAAACCTGGACGTTTGTCTTTTTTGCTCCGGAGGTTGCCGAAAGCAAAAACAGGTGCTTTTGAGGATGGAGTCCACAGGAAAGCAGAGAGGGCCAAATTGTCTGTGGCTTTTGAAGAGGTTCCAGGAGGCAATGAGGACCAGCATTACTTTTCCCCGCTGGCACCTTTGCTGTGGCAGCAAAAGCTGGACGTTTCTCTTTTTTGCTCCGGAGGCTGCCGAAAGCGAATACAGGTGCTTTTGAGGATGGAGTCCGCAGGAAAGCAGAGAGGGCCAAATTGTCTGGGGCATTTGAAAGGGTTCCAGGAGGCAGTGAGAACCAGCATTACTTTTGCCCGCTGGCACCTTTGCTGTGGCAGCAAAAGCTGGACGTTTGTCTTTTTTGCTCTGGAGGATGCCGAAAGCGAAAACAGGTGCTTTTGAGGATGGAGTCCGCAGGAAAGTAGAGAGGGCCAAATTGTCTGGGGCATTTGAAGGGGTTCCAGGAGGCAGTGAGAACCAGCATTACTTTTCCCCGCTGGCACCTTTGCTGTGGCAGCAAAACCTGGACGTTTGTCTTTTTTGCTCCGGAGGTTGCCGAAAGCAAAAACAGGTGCTTTTGAGGATGGAGTCCACAGGAAAGCAGAGAGGGCCAAATTGTCTGTGGCTTTTGAAGAGGTTCCAGGAGGCAATGAGGACCAGCATTACTTTTCCCCGCTGGCACCTTTGCTGTGGCAGCAAAAGCTGGACGTTTGTCTTTTTTGCTCCGGAGGCTGCCGAAAGCGAATACAGGTGCTTTTGAGGATGGAGTCCGCAGGAAAGCAGAGAGGGCCAAATTGTCTGGGGCATTTGAAAGGGTTCCAGGAGGCAGTGAGAACCAGCATTACTTTTGCCCGCTGGCACCTTTGCTGTGGCAGCAAAACCTGGACGTTTGTCTTTTTTGCTCTGGAGGATGCCGAAAGCGAAAACAGGTGCTTTTGAGGATGGAGTCTGCAGGAAAGCAGAGAGCGCCAAATTGTCTGTGGCATTTGAAAGGGTTCCAGGAGGCAGTGAGAACCAGCATTACTTTTCCCCGCTGGCACCTTTGCTGTGGCAGCAAAAGCTGGACGTTTGTCTTTTTTGCTCCAGAGGCTGCCGAAAGCGAAAACAGGTGCTTTTGAGGATGGAGTCCGCAGGAAAGCAGAGAGGGCCAAATTGTCTGTGGCATTTGAAGCGGTTCCAGGAGGCAATGAGGACCAGCATCACTTTTCCCCGCTGGCACCTTTGCTGTGGCAGCAAAACCTGGACGTTTGTCTTTTTTGCTCCGGAGGTTGCCGAAAGCGAAAACAGGTGCTTTTGAGGATGGAGTCCGCAGGAAAGCAGAGAGGGCCAAATTGTCTGGGGCATTTGAAGGGGTTCCAGGAGGCAGTGAGGACCAGCATTACTTTTCCCCGCTGGCACCTTTGCTGTGGCAGCAAAACCTGGACGTTTGTCTTTTTTGCTCCGGAGGTTGCCGAAAGCAAAAACAGGTGCTTTTGAGGATGGAGTCCGCAGGAAAGCAGAGAGGGCCAAATTGTCTGGGGCATTTGAAGGGGTTCCAGGAGGCAGTGAGAACCAGCATTACTTTTCCCCGCTGGCACCTTTGCTGTGGCAGCAAAACCTGGACGTTTGTCTTTTTTGCTCCGGAGGTTGCCGAAAGCAAAAACAGGTGCTTTTGAGGATGGAGTCCACAGGAAAGCAGAGAGGGCCAAATTGTCTGTGGCTTTTGAAGAGGTTCCAGGAGGCAATGAGGACCAGCATTACTTTTCCCCGCTGGCACCTTTGCTGTGGCAGCAAAAGCTGGACGTTTCTCTTTTTTGCTCCGGAGGCTGCCGAAAGCGAATACAGGTGCTTTTGAGGATGGAGTCCGCAGGAAAGCAGAGAGGGCCAAATTGTCTGGGGCATTTGAAAGGGTTCCAGGAGGCAGTGAGAACCAGCATTACTTTTGCCCGCTGGCACCTTTGCTGTGGCAGCAAAAGCTGGACGTTTGTCTTTTTTGCTCTGGAGGATGCCGAAAGCGAAAACAGGTGCTTTTGAGGATGGAGTCCGCAGGAAAGTAGAGAGGGCCAAATTGTCTGTGGCATTTGAAAGGGTTCCAGGAGGCAGTGAGAACCAGCATTACTTTTCCCGGCTGGCACCTTTGCTGTGGCAGCAAAAGCTGGACGTTTGTCTTTTTTGCTCCGGAGGTTGCTGAAAGCGAAAACAGGTGCTTTTGAGGATGGAGTCCGCAGGAAAGCAGAGAGGGCCAAATTGTCTGTGGCATTTTAAGAGGTTCCAGGAGGCAATGAGGACCAGCATCACTTTTCCCCGCTGGCACCTTTGCTGTGGCAGCAAAACCGGGACGTTTGTCTTTTTTGCTCCGGAGGCTGCCGAAAGCGAAAACAGGTGCTTTTGAGGATGGAGTCCGCAGGAAAGCAGAGAGGGCCAAATTGTCTGGGGCATTTGAAAGGGTTCCAGGAGGCAGTGAGAACCAGCATTACTTTTCCCCGCTGGCACCTTTGCTGTGGCAGCAAAAGCTGGACGTTTGTCTTTTTTGCTCCGGAGGTTGCCGAAAGTGAAAACAGGTGCTTTTGAGGATGGAGTCCGCAGGAAAGCAGAGAGGGCCAAATTGTCTGGGGCATTTGAAGGGGTTCCAGGAGGCAGTGAGAACCAGCATTACTTTTCCCCGCTGGCACCTTTGCTGTGGCAGCAAAACCTGGACGTTTGTCTTTTTTGCTCCGGAGGTTGCAGAAAGCAAAAACAGGTGCTTTTGAGGATGGAGTCCACAGGAAAGCAGAGAGGGCCAAATTGTCTGTGGCTTTTGAAGAGGTTCCAGGAGGCAATGAGGACCAGCATTACTTTTCCCCGCTGGCACCTTTGCTGTGGCAGCAAAAGCTGGACGTTTGTCTTTTTTGCTCCGGAGGCTGCCGAAAGCGAAAACAGGTGCTTTTGAGGATGGAGTCCGCAGGAAAGCAGAGAGGGCCAAATTGTCTGTGGCATTTGAAGCGGTTACAGGAGGCAATGAGGACCAGCATCACTTTTCCCCGCTGGCACCTTTGCTGTGGCAGCAAAACCTGGACGTTTGTCTTTTTTGCTCCGGAGGTTGCCGAAAGCGAAAACAGGTGCTTTTGAGGATGGAGTCCGCAGGAAAGCAGAGAGGGCCAAATTGTCTGGGGCATTTGAAAGGGTTCCAGGAGGCAGTGAGGACCAGCATTACTTTTCCCCGCTGGCACCTTTGCTGTGGCAGCAAAAGCTGGACGTTTGTCTTTTTTGCTCCGGAGGTTGCCGAAAGCAAAAACAGGTGCTTTTGAGGATGGAGTCCACAGGAAAGCAGAGAGGGCCAAATTGTCTGTGGCTTTTGAAGAGGTTCCAGGAGGCAATGAGGACCAGCATTACTTTTCCCCGCTGGCACCTTTGCTGTGGCAGCAAAAGCTGGACGTTTGTCTTTTTTGCTCTGGAGGCTGCCGAAAGCGAAAACAGGTGCTTTTGAGGATGGAGTCCGCAGGAAAGCAGAGAGGGCCAAATTGTCTGGGGCATTTGAAAGGGTTCCAGGAGGCAGTGAGAACCAGCATTACTTTTCCCCGCTGGCACCTTTGCTGTGGCAGCAAAAGCTGGACGTTTGTCTTTTTTGCGCCTGAGGATGCCGAAAGTGAAAACAGGTGCTTTTGAGGATGGAGTCCACAGGAAAGCAGAGAGGGCCAAATTGTCTGTGGCTTTTGAAGAGGTTCCAGGAGGCAATGAGGACCAGCATCACTTTTCCCCGCTGGCACCTTTGCTGTGGCAGCAAAAGCTGGACGTTTCTCTTTTTTGCTCCGGAGGCTCCCGAAAGCGAATACAGGTGCTTTTGAGGATGGAGTCCGCAGGAAAGCAGAGAGGGCCAAATTGTCTGGGGCATTTGAAAGGGTTCCAGGAGGCAGTGAGAACCAGCATTACTTTTGCCCGCTGGCACCTTTGCTGTGGCAGCAAAAGCTGGACGTTTGTCTTTTTTGCTCTGGAGGATGCTGAAAGCGAAAACAGGTGCTTTTGAGGATGGAGTCTGCAGGAAAGTAGAGAGGGCCAAATTGTCTGTGGCATTTGAAAGGGTTCCAGGAGGCAGTGAGAACCAGCATTACTTTTCCCGGCTGGCACCTTTGCTGTGGCAGCAAAACCTGGACGTTTGTCTTTTTTGCTCCGGAGGTTGCCGAAAGCGAAAACAGGTGCTTTTGAGGATGGAGTCCGCAGGAAAGCAGAGAGGGCCAAATTGTCTGGGGCATTTGAAGAGGTTCCAGGAGGCAATGAGGACCAGCATCACTTTTCCCCGCTGGCACCTTTGCTGTGGCAGCAAAAGCTGGACGTTTGTCTTTTTTGCTCCGGAGGCTGCCGAAAGCGAAAACAGGTGCTTTTGAGGATGGAGTCCGCAGGAAAGCAGAGAGGGCCAAATTGTCTGGGGCATTTGAAAGGGTTCCAGGAGGCAGTGAGAACCAGCATTACTTTTCCCCGCTGGCACCTTTGCTGTGGCAGCAAAACCTGGACGTTTGTCTTTTTTGCTCCGGAGGTTGCCGAAAGCAAAAACAGGTGCTTTTGAGGATGGAGTCCGCAGGAAAGCAGAGAGGGCCAAATTGTCTGGGGCATTTGAAAGAGTTCCAGGAGGCAGTGAGAACCAGCATTACTTTTCCCCGCTGGCACCTTTGCTGTGGCAGCAAAACCTGGACGTTTGTCTTTTTTGCTCCTGAGGATGCCGAAATCGAAAACAGGTTCTTTTGAGGATGGAGTCCGCAGGAAAGCAGAGAGGGCCAAATTGTCTGTGGCATTTGAAGAGGTTCCAGGAGGCAATGAGGACCAGCATCACTTTTCCCCGCTGGCACCTTTGCTGTGGCAGGAAAACCTGGACGTTTGTCTTTTTTGCTCCGGAGGTTGCCGAAAGCGAAAACAGGTGCTTTTGAGGATGGAGTCCGCAGGAAAGCAGAGAGGGCCAAATTGTCTGGGGCATTTGAAAGGGTTCCAGGAGGCAGTGAGAACCAGCATTACTTTTCCCCGCTGGCACCTTTGCTGTGGCAGCAAAACCTGGACGTTTGTCTTTTTTGCTCCGGAGGTTGCCGAAAGCAAAAACAGGTGCTTTTGAGGATGGAGTCCACAGGAAAGCAGAGAGGGCCAAATTGTCTGTGGCTTTTGAAGAGGTTCCAGGAGGCAATGAGGACCAGTATTACTTTTGCCCGCTGGCACCTTTGCTGTGGCAGCAAAAGCTGGACGTTTGTCTTTTTTGCTCCTGAGGATGCCGAAAGCGAATACAGGTGCTTTTGAGGATGGAGTCCGCAGGAAAGCAGAGAGGGCCAAATTGTCTGGGGCATTTGAAAGGGTTCCAGGAGGCAGTGAGAACCAGCATTACTTTTGCCCGCTGGCACCTTTGCTGTGGCAGCAAAAGCTGGACGTTTGTCTTTTTTGCTCTGGAGGCTGCCGAAAGCGAAAACAGGTGCTTTTGAGGATGGAGTCCGCAGGAAAGTAGAGAGGGCCAAATTGTCTGTGGCATTTTAAAGGGTTCCAGGAGGCAGTGAGAACCAGCATTACTTTTCCCCGCTGGCACCTTTGCTGTGGCAGCAAAAGCTGGACGTTTGTCTTTTTTGCGCCTGAGGATGCCGAAAGTGAAAACAGGTGCTTTTGAGGATGGAGTCCACAGGAAAGCAGAGAGGGCCAAATTGTCTGTGGCTTTTGAAGAGGTTCCAGGAGGCAATGAGGACCAGCATCACTTTTCCCCGCTGGCACCTTTGCTGTGGCAGCAAAAGCTGGACGTTTCTCTTTTTTGCTCCGGAGGCTCCCGAAAGCGAATACAGGTGCTTTTGAGGATGGAGTCCGCAGGAAAGCAGAGAGGGCCAAATTGTCTGGGGCATTTGAAAGGGTTCCAGGAGGCAGTGAGAACCAGCATTACTTTTGCCCGCTGGCACCTTTGCTGTGGCAGCAAAAGCTGGACGTTTGTCTTTTTTGCTCTGGAGGATGCTGAAAGCGAAAACAGGTGCTTTTGAGGATGGAGTCTGCAGGAAAGTAGAGAGGGCCAAATTGTCTGTGGCATTTGAAAGGGTTCCAGGAGGCAGTGAGAACCAGCATTACTTTTCCCGGCTGGCACCTTTGCTGTGGCAGCAAAACCTGGACGTTTGTCTTTTTTGCTCCGGAGGTTGCCGAAAGCGAAAACAGGTGCTTTTGAGGATGGAGTCCGCAGGAAAGCAGAGAGGGCCAAATTGTCTGTGGCATTTGAAGAGGTTCCAGGAGGCAATGAGGACCAGCATCACTTTTCCCCGCTGGCACCTTTGCTGTGGCAGCAAAACCTGGACGTTTGTCTTTTTTGCTCCGGAGGCTGCCGAAAGCGAAAACAGGTGCTTTTGAGGATGGAGTCCGCAGGAAAGCAGAGAGGGCCAAATTGTCTGGGGCATTTGAAAGGGTTCCAGGAGGCAGTGAGAACCAGCATTACTTTTCCCCGCTGGCACCTTTGCTGTGGCAGCAAAACCTGGACGTTTGTTTTTTTGCTCCGGAGGTTGCCGAAAGCAAAAACAGGTGCTTTTGAGGATGGAGTCCGCAGGAAAGCAGAGAGGGCCAAATTGTCTGGGGCATTTGAAAGAGTTCCAGGAGGCAGTGAGAACCAGCATTACTTTTCCCCGCTGGCACCTTTGCTGTGGCAGCAAAACCTGGACGTTTGTCTTTTTTGCTCCTGAGGATGCCGAAATCGAAAACAGGTGCTTTTGAGGATGGAGTCCGCAGGAAAGCAGAGAGGGCCAAATTGTCTGTGGCATTTGAAGAGGTTCCAGGAGGCAATGAGGACCAGCATCACTTTTCCCCGCTGGCACCTTTGCTGTGGCAGGAAAACCTGGACGTTTGTCTTTTTTGCTCCGGAGGTTGCCGAAAGCGAAAACAGGTGCTTTTGAGGATGGAGTCCGCAGGAAAGCAGAGAGGGCCAAATTGTCTGGGGCATTTGAAAGGGTTCCAGGAGGCAGTGAGAACCAGCATTACTTTTCCCCGCTGGCACCTTTGCTGTGGCAGCAAAACCTGGACGTTTGTCTTTTTTGCTCCGGAGGTTGCCGAAAGCAAAAACAGGTGCTTTTGAGGATGGAGTCCACAGGAAAGCAGAGAGGGCCAAATTGTCTGTGGCTTTTGAAGAGGTTCCAGGAGGCAATGAGGACCAGTATTACTTTTGCCCGCTGGCACCTTTGCTGTGGCAGCAAAAGCTGGACGTTTGTCTTTTTTGCTCCGGAGGCTGCCGAAAGCGAATACAGGTGCTTTTGAGGATGGAGTCCGCAGGAAAGCAGAGAGGGCCAAATTGTCTGGGGCATTTGAAAGGGTTCCAGGAGGCAGTGAGAACCAGCATTACTTTTGCCCGCTGGCACCTTTGCTGTGGCAGCAAAAGCTGGACGTTTGTCTTTTTTGCTCTGGAGGCTGCCGAAAGCGAAAACAGGTGCTTTTGAGGATGGAGTCCGCAGGAAAGTAGAGAGGGCCAAATTGTCTGTGGCATTTTAAAGGGTTCCAGGAGGCAGTGAGAACCAGCATTACTTTTCCCCGCTGGCACCTTTACTGTGGCAGCAAAACCTGGACGTTTGTCTTTTTTGCTCCTGAGGTTGCCGAAAGCGAAAACAGGTGCTTTTGAGGATGGAGTCCGCAGGAAAGCAGAGAGGGCCAAATTGTCTGTGGCATTTGAAGAGGTCCAGGAGGCAATGAGGACCAGCATCACTTTTCCCCGCTGGCACCTTTGCTGTGGCAGCAAAACCTGGACGTTTGTCTTTTTTGCTCCGGAGGTTGCCGAAAGCGAAAACAGGTGCTTTTGAGGATGGAGTCCGCAGGAAAGCAGAGAGGGCCAAATTGTCTGGGGCATTTGAAAGGGTTCCAGGAGGCAGTGAGAACCAGCATTACTTTTCCCCGCTGGCACCTTTGCTGTGGTAGCAAAACCTGGACGTTTGTCTTTTTTGCTCCGGAGGTTGCCGAAAGCAAAAACAGGTGCTTTTGAGGATGGAGTCCACAGGAAAGACGAGAGGGCCAAGTTGTCTGTGGCTTTTGAAGAGGTTCCAGGAGGCAATGAGGACCAGCATTACTTTTCCCCGCTGGCACCTTTGCTGTGGCAGCAAAAGCTGGACGTTTGTCTTTTTTGCTCTGGAGGCTGCCGAAAGCGAAAATAGGTGCTTTTGAGGATGGAGTCCGCAGGAAAGGAGAGAGGGCCAAATTGTCTGGGGCATTTGAAAGGGTTCCAGGAGGCAGTGAGAACCAGCATTACTTTTCCCCGCTGGCACCTTTGCTGTGGCAGCAAAACCTGGACGTTTGTCTTTTTTGCTCCGGAGGTTGCCGAAAGCGAAAACAGGTGCTTTTGAGGATGGAGTCCGCAGGAAAGCAGAGAGGGCCAAATTGTCTGGGGCATTTGAAAGGGTTCCAGGAGGCAGTGAGAACCAGCATTACTTTTGCCCGCTGGCACCTTTGCTGTGGCAGCAAAAGCTGGACGTTTGTCTTTTTTGCTCTGGAGGATGCCGAAAGCGAAAACAGGTGCTTTTGAGGATGGAGTCCGCAGGAAAGTAGAGAGGGCCAAATTGTCTGTGGCATTTTAAAGGGTTCCAGGAGGCAGTGAGAACCAGCATTACTTTTCCCCGCTGGCACCTTTGCTGTGGCAGCAAAACCTGGACGTTTGTCTTTTTTGCTCCTGAGGTTGCCGAAAGCGAAAACAGGTGCTTTTGAGGATGGAGTCCGCAGGAAAGCAGAGAGGGCCAAATTGTCTGTGGCATTTGAAAGGGTTCCAGGAGGCAGTGAGAACCAGCATTACTTTTGCCCGCTGGCACCTTTGCTGTGGCAGCAAAAGCTGGACGTTTGTCTTTTTTGCTCCTGAGGATGCCGAAAGCGAAAACAGGTGCTTTTGAGGATGGAGTCCGCAGGAAAGCAGAGAGGGCCAAATTGTCGGGGGCATTTGAAAGAGTTCCAGGAGGCAGTGAGAACCAGCATTACTTTTCCCGGCTGGCACCTTTGCTGTGGCAGCATAAGCTGGACGTTTGTCTTTTTTGCTCCTGAGGATGCCGAAAGCGAAAACAGGTGCTTTTGAGGATGGAGTCCGCAGGAAAGCAGAGAGGGCCAAATTGTCTTTGGCATTTGAAGAGGTTCCAGGAGGCAATGAGGACCAGCATCACTTTTCCCCGCTGGCACCTTTGCTGTGGCAGCAAAACCTGGACGTTTGTCTTTTTTGCTCCGGAGGTTGCCGAAAGTGAAAACAGGTGCTTTTGAGGATGGAGTCCGCAGGAAAGCAGAGAGGGCCAAATTGTCTGGGGCATTTGAAAGGGTTCCAGGAGGCAGTGAGAACCAGCATTACTTTTCCCCGCTGGCACCTTTGCTGTGGTACCAAAACCGGGACGTTTGCCTTTGTTGCTCCGGAGGCTGCCGAAAGCGAAAACAGGTGCTTTTGAGGATGGAGTCTACAGGAAAGCAGAGAGGGCCAAATTGTCTGTGGCTTTTGAAGAGGTTCCAGGAGGCAATGAGGACCAGCATTACTTTTCCCCGCTGGCACCTTTGCTGTGGCAGCAAAAGCTGGACGTTTGTCTTTTTTGCTCTGGAGGCTGCCGAAAGTGAAAACAGGTGCTTTTGAGGATGGAGTCCGCAGGAAAGCAGAGAGGGCCAAATTGTCTGGGGCATTTGAAAGGGTTCCAGGAGGCAGTGAGAACCAGCATTACTTTTGCCCGCTGGCACCTTTGCTGTGGCAGCAAAAGCTGGACGTTTGTCTTTTTTGCTCCTGAGGATGCCAAAAGAGAAAACAGGTGCTTTTGAGGATGGAGTCCGCAGGAAAGCAGAGAGGGCCAAATTGTCTGGGGCATTTGAAGGGGTTCCAGGAGGCAGTAAGAACCAGCATTACTTTTCCCCGCTGGCACATTTGCTGTGGCAGCAAAACCTGGACGTTTGTCTTTTTTGCTCCGGAGGCTGCCGAAAGCGAAAACAGGTGCTTTTGAGGATGGAGTCCGCAGGAAAGCAGAGAGGGCCAAATTGTCTGGGGCATTTGAAAGAGTTCCAGGAGGCAGTGAGAACCAGCATTACTTTTCCCCGCTGGCACCTTTGCTGTGGCAGCAAAACCTGGACGTTTGTCTTTTTTGCTCCGGAGGTTGCTGAAAGCGAAAACAGGTGCTTTTGAGGATGGAGTCCGCAGGAAAGCAGAGAGGGCCAAATTGTCTGTGGCATTTTAAGAGGTTCCAGGAGGCAATGAGGACCAGCATCACTTTTCCCCGCTGGCACCTTTGCTGTGGCAGCAAAACCTGGACGTTTGTCTTTTTTGCTCCGGAGGCTGCCGAAAGCGAAAACAGGTGCTTTTGAGGATGGAGTCCACAGGAAAGCAGAGAGGGCCAAATTGTCTGGGGCATTTGAAAGGGTTCCAGGAGGCAGTGAGAACCAGCATTACTTTTCCCCGCTGGCACCTTTGCTGTGGCAGCAAAAGCTGGACGTTTGTCTTTTTTGCTCCGGAGGTTGCCGAAAGTGAAAACAGGTGCTTTTGAGGATGGAGTCCGCAGGAAAGCAGAGAGGGCCAAATTGTCTGGGGCATTTGAAGGGGTTCCAGGAGGCAGTGAGAACCAGCATTACTTTTCCCCGCTGGCACCTTTGCTGTGGCAGCAAAACCTGGACGTTTGTCTTTTTTGCTCCGGAGGTTGCAGAAAGCAAAAACAGGTGCTTTTGAGGATGGAGTCCACAGGAAAGCAGAGAGGGCCAAATTGTCTGTGGCTTTTGAAGAGGTTCCAGGAGGCAATGAGGACCAGCATTACTTTTCCCCGCTGGCACCTTTGCTGTGGCAGCAAAAGCTGGACGTTTGTCTTTTTTGCTCCGGAGGCTGCCGAAAGCGAAAACAGGTGCTTTTGAGGATGGAGTCCGCAGGAAAGCAGAGAGGGCCAAATTGTCTGTGGCATTTGAAGCGGTTACAGGAGGCAATGAGGACCAGCATCACTTTTCCCCGCTGGCACCTTTGCTGTGGCAGCAAAACCTGGACGTTTGTCTTTTTTGCTCCGGAGGTTGCCGAAAGCGAAAACAGGTGCTTTTGAGGATGGAGTCCGCAGGAAAGCAGAGAGGGCCAAATTGTCTGGGGCATTTGAAAGGGTTCCAGGAGGCAGTGAGGACCAGCATTACTTTTCCCCGCTGGCACCTTTGCTGTGGCAGCAAAAGCTGGACGTTTGTCTTTTTTGCTCCGGAGGTTGCCGAAAGCAAAAACAGGTGCTTTTGAGGATGGAGTCCACAGGAAAGCAGAGAGGGCCAAATTGTCTGTGGCTTTTGAAGAGGTTCCAGGAGGCAATGAGGACCAGCATTACTTTTCCCCGCTGGCACCTTTGCTGTGGCAGCAAAAGCTGGACGTTTGTCTTTTTTGCTCTGGAGGCTGCCGAAAGCGAAAACAGGTGCTTTTGAGGATGGAGTCCGCAGGAAAGCAGAGAGGGCCAAATTGTCTGGGGCATTTGAAAGGGTTCCAGGAGGCAGTGAGAACCAGCATTACTTTTCCCCGCTGGCACCTTTGCTGTGGCAGCAAAAGCTGGACGTTTGTCTTTTTTGCTCCTGAGGATGCCGAAAGTGAAAACAGGTGCTTTTGAGGATGGAGTCCGCAGGAAAGCAGAGAGGGCCAAATTGTCTGGGGCATTTGAAGGGGTTCCAGGAGGCAGTGAGAACCAGCATTACTTTTCCCCGCTGGCACCTTTGCTGTGGCAGCAAAACCTGGACGTTTGTCTTTTTTGCTCCGGAGGTTGCCGAAAGCAAAAACAGGTGCTTTTGAGGATGGAGTCCACAGGAAAGCAGAGAGGGCCAAATTGTCTGTGGCTTTTGAAGAGGTTCCAGGAGGCAATGAGGACCAGCATCACTTTTCCCCGCTGGCACCTTTGCTGTGGCAGCAAAAGCTGGACGTTTCTCTTTTTTGCTCCGGAGGCTCCCGAAAGCGAATACAGGTGCTTTTGAGGATGGAGTCCGCAGGAAAGCAGAGAGGGCCAAATTGTCTGGGGCATTTGAAAGGGTTCCAGGAGGCAGTGAGAACCAGCATTACTTTTGCCCGCTGGCACCTTTGCTGTGGCAGCAAAAGCTGGACGTTTGTCTTTTTTGCTCTGGAGGATGCTGAAAGCGAAAACAGGTGCTTTTGAGGATGGAGTCCGCAGGAAAGCAGAGAGGGCCAAATTGTCTGGGGCATTTGAAAGGGTTCCAGGAGGCAGTGAGAACCAGCATTACTTTTCCCGGCTGGCACCTTTGCTGTGGCAGCAAAACCTGGACGTTTGTCTTTTTTGCTCCGGAGGTTGCCGAAAGCGAAAACAGGTGCTTTTGAGGATGGAGTCCGCAGGAAAGCAGAGAGGGCCAAATTGTCTGTGGCATTTGAAGAGGTTCCAGGAGGCAATGAGGACCAGCATCACTTTTCCCCGCTGGCACCTTTGCTGTGGCAGCAAAACCTGGACGTTTGTCTTTTTTGCTCCGGAGGCTGCCGAAAGCGAAAACAGGTGCTTTTGAGGATGGAGTCCGCAGGAAAGCAGAGAGGGCCAAATTGTCTGGGGCATTTGAAAGGGTTCCAGGAGGCAGTGAGAACCAGCATTACTTTTCCCCGCTGGCACCTTTGCTGTGGCAGCAAAACCTGGACGTTTGTCTTTTTTGCTCCGGAGGTTGCCGAAAGCAAAAACAGGTGCTTTTGAGGATGGAGTCCGCAGGAAAGCAGAGAGGGCCAAATTGTCTGGGGCATTTGAAAGAGTTCCAGGAGGCAGTGAGAACCAGCATTACTTTTCCCCGCTGGCACCTTTGCTGTGGCAGCAAAACCTGGACGTTTGTCTTTTTTGCTCCTGAGGATGCCGAAATCGAAAACAGGTGCTTTTGAGGATGGAGTCCGCAGGAAAGCAGAGAGGGCCAAATTGTCTGTGGCATTTGAAGAGGTTCCAGGAGGCAATGAGGACCAGCATCACTTTTCCCCGCTGGCACCTTTGCTGTGGCAGGAAAACCTGGACGTTTGTCTTTTTTGCTCCGGAGGTTGCCGAAAGCGAAAACAGGTGCTTTTGAGGATGGAGTCCGCAGGAAAGCAGAGAGGGCCAAATTGTCTGGGGCATTTGAAAGGGTTCCAGGAGGCAGTGAGAACCAGCATTACTTTTCCCCGCTGGCACCTTTGCTGTGGCAGCAAAACCTGGACGTTTGTCTTTTTTGCTCCGGAGGTTGCCGAAAGCAAAAACAGGTGCTTTTGAGGATGGAGTCCACAGGAAAGCAGAGAGGGCCAAATTGTCTGTGGCTTTTGAAGAGGTTCCAGGAGGCAATGAGGACCAGTATTACTTTTGCCCGCTGGCACCTTTGCTGTGGCAGCAAAAGCTGGACGTTTGTCTTTTTTGCTCCGGAGGCTGCCGAAAGCGAATACAGGTGCTTTTGAGGATGGAGTCCGCAGGAAAGCAGAGAGGGCCAAATTGTCTGGGGCATTTGAAAGGGTTCCAGGAGGCAGTGAGAACCAGCATTACTTTTGCCCGCTGGCACCTTTGCTGTGGCAGCAAAAGCTGGACGTTTGTCTTTTTTGCTCTGGAGGATGCCGAAAGCGAAAACAGGTGCTTTTGAGGATGGAGTCCGCAGGAAAGTAGAGAGGGCCAAATTGTCTGTGGCATTTTAAAGGGTTCCAGGAGGCAGTGAGAACCAGCATTACTTTTCCCCGCTGGCACCTTTACTGTGGCAGCAAAACCTGGACGTTTGTCTTTTTTGCTCCTGAGGTTGCCGAAAGCGAAAACAGGTGCTTTTGAGGATGGAGTCCGCAGGAAAGCAGAGAGGGCCAAATTGTCTGTGGCATTTGAAGAGGTCCAGGAGGCAATGAGGACCAGCATCACTTTTCCCCGCTGGCACCTTTGCTGTGGCAGCAAAACCTGGACGTTTGTCTTTTTTGCTCCGGAGGTTGCCGAAAGCGAAAACAGGTGCTTTTGAGGATGGAGTCCGCAGGAAAGCAGAGAGGGCCAAATTGTCTGGGGCATTTGAAAGGGTTCCAGGAGGCAGTGAGAACCAGCATTACTTTTCCCCGCTGGCACCTTTGCTGTGGTAGCAAAACCTGGACGTTTGTCTTTTTTGCTCCGGAGGTTGCCGAAAGCAAAAACAGGTGCTTTTGAGGATGGAGTCCACAGGAAAGACGAGAGGGCCAAGTTGTCTGTGGCTTTTGAAGAGGTTCCAGGAGGCAATGAGGACCAGCATTACTTTTCCCCGCTGGCACCTTTGCTGTGGCAGCAAAAGCTGGACGTTTGTCTTTTTTGCTCTGGAGGCTGCCGAAAGCGAAAATAGGTGCTTTTGAGGATGGAGTCCGCAGGAAAGCAGAGAGGGCCAAATTGTCTGGGGCATTTGAAAGGGTTCCAGGAGGCAGTGAGAACCAGCATTACTTTTCCCCGCTGGCACCTTTGCTGTGGCAGCAAAACCTGGACGTTTGTCTTTTTTGCTCCGGAGGTTGCCGAAAGCGAAAACAGGTGCTTTTGAGGATGGAGTCCACAGGAAAGCAGAGAGGGCCAAATTGTCTGTGGCTTTTGAAGAGGTTCCAGGAGGCAATGAGGACCAGCATTACTTTTGCCCGCTGGCACCTTTGCTGTGGCAGCAAAAGCTGGACGTTTGTCTTTTTTGCTCCGGAGGCTGCCGAAAGCGAAAACAGGTGCTTTTGAGGATGGAGTCCGCAGGAAAGCAGAGAGGGCCAAATTGTCTGGGGCATTTGAAAGGGTTCCAGGAGGCAGTGAGAACCAGCATTACTTTTGCCCGCTGGCACCTTTGCTGTGGCAGCAAAAGCTGGACGTTTGTCTTTTTTGCTCTGGAGGATGCCGAAAGCGAAAACAGGTGCTTTTGAGGATGGAGTCCGCAGGAAAGTAGAGAGGGCCAAATTGTCTGTGGCATTTTAAAGGGTTCCAGGAGGCAGTGAGAACCAGCATTACTTTTCCCCGCTGGCACCTTTGCTGTGGCAGCAAAACCTGGACGTTTGTCTTTTTTGCTCCTGAGGTTGCCGAAAGCGAAAACAGGTGCTTTTTAGGATGGAGTCCGCAGGAAAGCAGAGAGGGCCAAATTGTCTGTGGCATTTGAAAGGGTTCCAGGAGGCAGTGAGAACCAGCATTACTTTTCCCCGCTGGCACCTTTGCTGTGGCAGTAAAAGCTGGACGTTTGTCTTTTTTGCTCCTGAGGATGCCGAAAGCGAAAACAGGTGCTTTTGAGGATGGAGTCCGCAGGAAAGCAGAGAGGGCCAAATTGTCGGAGGCATTTGAAAGAGTTCCAGGAGGCAGTGAGAACCAGCATTACTTTTCCCGGCTGGCACCTTTGCTGTGGCAGCATAAGCTGGACGTTTGTCTTTTTTGCTCCTGAGGATGCCGAAAGCGAAAACAGGTGCTTTTGAGGATGGAGTCCGCAGGAAAGCAGAGAGGGCCAAATTGTCTTTGGCATTTGAAGAGGTTCCAGGAGGCAATGAGGACCAGCATCACTTTTCCCCGCTGGCACCTTTGCTGTGGCAGCAAAACCTGGACGTTTGTCTTTTTTGCTCCGGAGGTTGCCGAAAGTGAAAACAGGTGCTTTTGAGGATGGAGTCCGCAGGAAAGCAGAGAGGGCCAAATTGTCTGGGGCATTTGAAAGGGTTCCAGGAGGCAGTGAGAACCAGCATTACTTTTCCCCGCTGGCACCTTTGCTGTGGTACCAAAACCGGGACGTTTGCCTTTGTTGCTCCGGAGGCTGCCGAAAGCGAAAACAGGTGCTTTTGAGGATGGAGTCTACAGGAAAGCAGAGAGGGCCAAATTGTCTGTGGCTTTTGAAGAGGTTCCAGGAGGCAATGAGGACCAGCATTACTTTTCCCCGCTGGCACCTTTGCTGTGGCAGCAAAAGCTGGACGTTTGTCTTTTTTGCTCTGGAGGCTGCCGAAAGCGAAAACAGGTGCTTTTGAGGATGGAGTCCGCAGGAAAGCAGAGAGGGCCAAATTGTCTGGGGCATTTGAAAGGGTTCCAGGAGGCAGTGAGAACCAGCATTACTTTTGCCCGCTGGCACCTTTGCTGTGGCAGCAAAAGCTGGACGTTTGTCTTTTTTGCTCCTGAGGATGCCAAAAGAGAAAACAGGTGCTTTTGAGGATGGAGTCCGCAGGAAAGCAGAGAGGGCCAAATTGTCTGGGGCATTTGAAGGGGTTCCAGGAGGCAGTGAGAACCAGCATTACTTTTCCCCGCTGGCACATTTGCTGTGGCAGCAAAACCTGGACGTTTGTCTTTTTTGCTCCGGAGGCTGCCGAAAGCGAAAACAGGTGCTTTTGAGGATGGAGTCCGCAGGAAAGCAGAGAGGGCCAAATTGTCTGGGGCATTTGAAAGAGTTCCAGGAGGCAGTGAGAACCAGCATTACTTTTCCCCGCTGGCACCTTTGCTGTGGCAGCAAAACCTGGACGTTTGTCTTTTTTGCTCCGGAGTCTGCCGAAAGCGAAAACAGGTGCTTTTGAGGATGGAGTCCGCAGGAAAGCAGAGAGGGCCAAATTGTCTGGGGCATTTGAAGAGGTTCCAGGAGGCAATGCGGACCAGCATTACTTTTCCATGCTGGCACCTTTGCTGTGGCAGCAAAACCGGGACGTTTGTCTTTTTTGCTCCTGAAGATGCCGAAAGCGAAAACAGGTGCTTTTGAGTATGGAGTCCGCAGGAAAGCAGAGAGGGCCAAATTGTCTGTGGCATTTGAAGAGGTTCCAGGAGGCAATGAGGACCAGCATCACTTTTCCCCGCTGGCACCTTTGCTGTGGCAGCAAAAGCTGGACGTTTGTCTTTTTTGCTCCTGAGGTTGCCGAAAGCAAAAACAGGTGCTTTTGAGGATGGAGTCCACAGGAAAGCAGAGAGGGCCAAATTGTCTGTGGCTTTTGAAGAGGTTCCAGGAGGCAATGAGGACCAGCATTACTTTTCCCCGCTGGCACCTTTGCTGTGGCAGCAAAAGCTGGACGTTTGTCTTTTTTGCTCTGGAGGCTGCCGAAAGCGAAAATAGGTGCTTTTGAGGATGGAGTCCGCAGGAAAGCAGAGAGGGCCAAATTGTCTGGGGCATTTGAAAGGGTTCCAGGAGGCAGAGAACCAGCATTACTTTTGCCCGCTGGCACCTTTGCTGTGGCAGCAAAATCTGGACGTTTGTCTTTTTTGCTCTGGAGGCTGCCGAAAGCGAAAACAGGTGCTTTTGAGGATGGAGTCCGCAGGAAAGCAGAGAGGGCCAAATTGTCTGGGGCATTTGAAAGGGTTCCAGGAGGCAGTGAGAACCAGCATTACTTTTGCCCGCTGGCACCTTTGCTGTGGCAGCAAAAGCTGGACGTTTGTCTTTTTTGCTCCTGAGGATGCCAAAAGAGAAAACAGGTGCTTTTGAGGATGGAGTCCGCAGGAAAGCAGAGAGGGCCAAATTGTCTGGGGCATTTGAAGGGGTTCCAGGAGGCAGTGAGAACCAGCATTACTTTTCCCCGCTGGCACCTTTGCTGTGGCAGCAAAACCGGGACGTTTTTTCTTTTTTGCTCCGGAGGCTGCCGAAAGCGAAAACAGGTGCTTTTGAGGATGGAGTCCGCAGGAAAGCAGAGAGGGCCAAATTGTCTGGGGCATTTGAAAGAGTTCCAAGAGGCAGTGAGAACCAGCATCACTTTTCCCCGCTGGCACCTTTGCTGTGGCAGCAAAACCTGGACGTTTGTCTTTTTTGCTCCGGAGGCTGCCGAAAGCGAAAACAGGTGCTTTTGAGGATGGAGTCCGCAGGAAAGCAGAGAGGGCCAAATTGTCTGTGGCATTTGAAGAGGTTCCAGGAGGCAATGAGGACCAGCATTACTTTTCCCCGCTGGCACCTTTGCTGTGGCAGCAAAAGCTGGACGTTTGTCTTTTTTGCTCCTGAGGATGCCGAAAGTGAAAACAGGTGCTTTTGAGGATGGAGTCCGCAGGAAAGCAGAGAGGGCCAAATTGTCTGTGGCATTTGAAGAGGTTCCAGGAGGCAATGAGGACCAGCATCACTTTTCCCCGCTGGCACCTTTGCTGTGGCAGCAAAACCTGGACGTTTGTCTTTTTTGCTCCGGAGGCTGCCGAAAGCGAAAACAGGTGCTTTTGAGGATGGAGTCCGCAGGAAAGCAGAGAGGGCCAAATTGTCTGGGGCATTTGAAAGGGTTCCAGGAGGCAGTGAGAACCAGCATTACTTTTCCCCGCTGGCACCTTTGCTGTGGCAGCAAAAGCTGGACGTTTGTCTTTTTTGCTCCTGAGGATGCCGAAAGTGAAAACAGGTGCTTTTGAGGATGGAGTCCGCAGGAAAGCAGAGAGGGCCAAATTGTCTGGGGCATTTGAAAGGGTTCCAGGAGGCAGTGAGAACCAGCATTACTTTTCCCCGCTGACACCTTTGCTGTGGCAGCAAAACCTGGACGTTTGTCTTTTTTGCTCCTGAGGTTGCCGAAAGTGAAAACAGGTGCTTTTGAGGATGGAGTCCGCAGGAAAGCAGAGAGGGCCAAATTGTCTGTGGCTTTTGAAGAGGTTCCAGGAGGCAATGAGGACCAGCATTACTTTTCCCCGCTGGCACCTTTGCTGTGGCAGCAAAAGCTGGACGTTTGTCTTTTTTGCTCTGGAGGCTGCCGAAAGCGAAAACAGGTGCTTTTGAGGATGGAGTCCGCAGGAAAGCAGAGAGGGCCAAATTGTCTGGGTGATTTGAAAGGGTTCCAGGAGGCAGTGAGAACCAGCATTACTTTTGCCCGCTGGCACCTTTGCTGTGGCAGCAAAAGCTGGACGTTTGTCTTTTTTGCTCCTGAGGATGCCGAAAGTAAAAACAGGTGCTTTTGAGGATGGAGTCCGCAGGAAAGCAGAGAGGGCCAAATTGTCTGGGGCATTT
Source organism: Vanellus vanellus (assembly GCF_965231255.1). Classification (NCBI taxonomy): domain Eukaryota; kingdom Metazoa; phylum Chordata; class Aves; order Charadriiformes; family Charadriidae; genus Vanellus; species Vanellus vanellus. The sequence goes on from NW_028127065.1 coordinate 197,087, forward strand.
GACAGGGTTCCAGGAGGCAGTGAGAACCAGCATTACTTTTCCCCGCTGGCACCTTTGCTGTGGCAGCAAAACCGGGACGTTTTTTCTTTTTTGCTCCGGAGGCTGCCGAAAGCGAAAACAGGTGCTTTTGAGGATGGAGTCCGCAGGAAAGCAGAGAGGGCCAAATTGTCTGGGGCATTTGAAAGAGTTCCAGGAGGCAGTGAGACCCAGCATTACTTTTCCCCGCTGGCACCTTTGCTGTGGCAGCAAAACCTGGACGTTTGTCTTTTTTGCTCTGGAGGCTGCCGAAAGCGAAAACAGGTGCTTTTGAGGATGGAGTCCGCAGGAAAGCAGAGAGGGCCAAATTGTCTGTGGCATTTGAAGAGGTTCCAGGAGGCAATGAGGACCAGCATTACTTTTGACCGCTGGCACCTTTGCTGTGGCAGCAAAAGCTGGACGTTTGTCTTTTTTGCTCCTGAGGATGCCGAAAGCGAAAACAGGTGCTTTTGAGGATGGAGTCCGCAGGAAAGCAGAGAGGGCCAAATTGTCTGTGGCATTTGAAGAGGTTCCAGGAGGCAATGAGGACCAGCATCACTTTTCCCCGCTGGCACCTTTGCTGTGGCAGCAAAACCTGGACGTTTGTCTTTTTTGCTCCGGAGGTTGCCGAAAGCGAAAACAGGTGCTTTTGAGGATGGAGTCCGCAGGAAAGCAGAGAGGGCCAAATTGTCTGGGGCAGTTGAAAGGGTTCCAGGAGGCAGTGAGAACCAGCATTACTTTTGCCCGCTGGCACCTTTGCTGTGGCAGCAAAACCTGGACGTTTGTCTTTTTTGCTCTGGAGGCTGCCGAAAGCGAAAACAGGTGCTTTTGAGGATGGAGTCCGCAGGAAAGCAGAGAGGGCCAAATTGTCTGTGGCTTTTGAAGAGGTTCCAGGAGGCAATGAGGACCAGCATTACTTTTCCCCGCTGGCACCTTTGCTGTGGCAGCAAAACCGGGACGTTTGTCTTTTTTGCTCTGGAGGCTGCCGAAAGCGAAAATAGGTGCTTTTGAGGATGGAGTCCGCAGGAAAGCAGAGAGGGCCAAATTGTCTGGGGCATTTGAAAGGGTTCCAGGAGGCAGTGAGAACCAGCATTACTTTTCCCCGCTGGCACCTTTGCTGTGGCAGCAAAAGCTGGACGTTTGTCTTTTTTGCTCCTGAGGATGCCGAAAGTGAAAACAGGTGCTTTTGAGGATGGAGTCCGCAGGAAAGCAGAGAGGGCCAAATTGTCTGGGGCATTTGAAAGGGTTCCAGGAGGCAGTGAGAACCAGCATTACTTTTCCCCGCTGGCACCTTTGCTGTGGCAGCAAAACCGGGACGTTTGTCTTTTTTGCTCCGGAGGCTGCCGAAAGCGAAATTAGGTGCTTTTGAGGATGGAGTCCGCAGGAAAGCAGAGAGGGCCAAATTGTCTGGGGCATTTGAAAGAGTTCCAGGAGGCAGCGAGAACCAGCATTACTTTTCCCCACTGGCACCTTTGCTGTGGCAGCAAAAGCTGGACGTTTTTCTTTTTTGCTCTGGAGGCTGCCGAAAGCGAAAACAGGTGCTTTTGAGGATGGAGTCCGCAGGAAAGCAGAGAGGGCCAAATTGTCTGGGGCATTTGAAAGGGTTCCAGGAGGCAGTGAGAACCAGCATTACTTTTCCCCGCTGGCACCTTTGCTGTGGCAGCAAAACCTGGACGTTTGTCTTTTTTGCTCCGGCGGTTGCCGAAAGCAAAAAGAGGTGCTTTTGAGGATGCAGTCCACAGGAAAGCAGAGAGCGCCAAATTGTCTGTGGCTTTTGAAGAGGTTCCAGGAGGCAATGAGGACCAGCATTACTTTTCCCCGCTGGCAGCTTTGCTGTGGCAGCAAAAGCTGGACGTTTGTCTTTTTTGCTCTGGAGGCTGCCGAAAGCGAAAACAGGTGCTTTTGAGGATGGAGTCCGCAGGAAAGCAGAGAGGGCCAAATTGTCTGGGGCATTTGAAAGGGTTCCAGGAGGCAATGAGGACCAGCATCACTTTTCCCCGCTGGCACCTTTGCTGTGGCAGCAAAAGCTGGACGTTTGTCTTTTTTGCTCCTGAGGATGCCGAAAGCGAAAACAGGTGCTTTTGAGGATGGAGTCCGCAGGAAAGCAGAGAGGGCCAAATTGTCTGGGGCATTTTAAAGAGTTCCAGGAGGCAGTGAGAACCAGCATTACTTTTCCCCGCTGGCACCTTTGCTGTGGCAGCAAAAGCTGGACGTTTGTCTTTTTTGCTCCTGAGGATGCCGAAAGCGAAAACAGGTGCTTTTGAGGATGGAGTCCACAGGAAAGCAGAGAGGGCCAAATTGTCTGTGGCATTTGAAGAGGTTCCAGGAGGCAATGAGGACCAGCATTACTTTTGCCCGCTGGCAACTTTGCTGTGGCAGCAAAAGCTGGACGTTTGTCTTTTTTGCTCCTGAGGATGCCGAAAGTGAAAACAGGTGCTTTTGAGGATGGAGTCCGCAGGAAAGCAGAGAGGGCCAAATAGTCTGGGGCATTTGAAAGGGTTCCAGGAGGCAGTGAGAACCAGCATTACTTTTCCCCGCTGGCACCTTTGCTGTGGCAGCAAAACCGGGACGTTTGTCTTTTTTGCTCCGGAGGCTGCCGAAAGCGAAAACAGGTGCTTTTGAGGATGGAGTCCGCAGGAAAGCAGAGAGTGCCAAATTGTCTGTGGCATTTGAAAGAGTTCCAGGAGGCAGTGAGAACCAGCATTACTTTTCCCCACTGGCACCTTTGCTGTGGCAGCAAAAGCTGGACGTTTTTCTTTTTTGCTCTGGAGGCTGCCGAAAGCGAAAACAGGTGCTTTTGAGGATGGAGTCCGCAGGAAAGCAGAGAGGGCCAAATTGTCTGGGGCATTTGAAAGGGTTCCAGGAGGCAATGAGGACCAGCATTACTTTTGCCCGCTGGCACCTTTGCTGTGGCAGCAAAACCTGGACGTTTGTCTTTTTTGCTCCGGAGGTTGCCGAAAGCGAAAACAGGTGCTTTTGAGGATGGAGTCCGCAGGAAAGCAGAGAGGGCCAAATTGTCTGGGGCATTTGAAAGGGTTCCAGGAGGCAGTGAGAACCAGCATTACTTTTCCCCGCTGGCACCTTTGCTGTGGCAGCAAAACCTGGACGTTTGTCTTTTTTGCTCCTGAGGTTGCCGACAGCAAAAACGTGCTTTTGAGGATGGAGTCCACAGGAAAGCAGAGAGGGCCAAATTGTCTGTGGCTTTTGAAGAGGTTCCAGGAGGCAATGAGGACCAGCATTACTTTTCCCCGCTGGCACCTTTGCTGTGGCAGCAAAACCGGGACGTTTGTCTTTTTTGCTCTGGAGGCTGCCGAAAGCGAAAATAGGTGCTTTTGAGGATGGAGTCCGCAGGAAAGCAGAGAGGGCCAAATTGTCTGTGGCATTTGAAAGGGTTCCAGGAGGCAGTGAGAACCAGCATTACTTTTGCCCGCTGGCACCTTTGCTGTGGCAGCAAAACCGGGACGTTTTTCTTTTTTGCTCCGGAGGCTGCCGAAAGCGAAAACAGGTGCTTTTGAGGATGGAGTCCGCAGGAAAGCAGAGAGGGCCAAATTGTCTGGGGCATTTGAAAGAGTTCCAGGAGGCAGTGAGAACCAGCATTACTTTTCCCCGCTGGCACCTTTGCTGTGGCAGCAAAAGCTGGACGTTTTTCTTTTTTGCTCTGGAGGCTGCCGAAAGCGAAAACAGGTGCTTTTGAGGATGGAGTCCGCAGGAAAGCAGAGAGGGCCAAATTGTCTGTGGAATTTGAAAGAGTTCCAGGAGGTAGTGAGAACCAGCATTACTTTTCCCGGCTGGCACCTTTGCTGTGGCAGCATAAGCTGGACGTTTGTCTTTTTTGCTCCTGAGGATGCCGAAAGCGAAAACAGGTGCTTTTGAGGATGGAGTCCGCAGGAAAGCAGAGAGGGCAAAATTGTCTGTGGCATTTGAAGAGGTTCCAGGAGGCAATGAGGACCAGCATCACTTTTCCCCGCTGGCACCTTTGCTGTGGCAGCAAAACCTGGACGTTTGTCTTTTTTGCTCCGGAGGTTGCCGAAAGCGAAAACAGGTGCTTTTGAGGATGGAGTCCGCAGGAAAGCAGAGAGGGCCAAATTGTCTGTGGCATTTGAAGAGGTTCCAGGACGCAGTGAGAACCAGCATTACTTTTCCCCGCTGGCACCTTTGCTGTGGCAGCAAAAGCTGGACGTTTTTCTTTTTTGCTCCGGAGGCTGCCGAAAGCGAAAACAGGTGCTTTTGAGGATGGAGTCCGCAGGAAAGCAGAGAGGGCCAAATTGTCTGGGGCATTTGAAAGGGTTCCAGGAGGCACTGAGAACCAGCATTACTTTTCTCCGCTGGCACCTTTGCTGTGGCAGCAAAAGCTGGACGTTTGTCTTTTTTGCTCCTGAGGATGCCGAAAGCGAAAACAGGTGCTTTTGAGGATGGAGTCCGCAGGAAAGCAGAGAGGGCCAAATTGTCTGGGGCATTTGAAAGAGTTCCAGGAGGCAGTGAGAACCAGCATTACTTTTCCCGGCTGGCACCTTTGCTGTGGCAGCATAAGCTGGACGTTTGTCTTTTTTGCTCCTGAGGATGCCGAAAGCGAAAACAGGTGCTTTTGAGGATGGAGTCCACAGGAAAGCAGAGAGGGCCAAATTGTCTGTGGCATTTGAAGAGGTTCCAGGAGGCAATGAGGACCAGCATTACTTTTGCCCGCTGGCACCTTTGCTGTGGCAGCAAAAGCTGGACGTTTGTCTTTTTTGCTCCGGAGGCTGCCGAAAGCGAAAACAGGTGCTTTTGAGGATGGAGTCCGCAGGAAAGCAGAGAGGGCCAAATTGTCTGGGGCATTTGAAAGAGTTCCAGGAGGCAGTGAGAACCAGCATCACTTTTCCCCGCTGGCACCTTTGCTGTGGCAGCAAAAGCTGGACGTTTGTCTTTTTTGCTCTGGAGGCTGCCGAAAGCGAATACAGGTGCTTTTGAGGATGGAGTCCGCAGGAAAGCAGAGAGGGCCAAATTGTCTGGGGCATTTGAAAGGGTTCCAGGAGGCACTGAGAACCAGCATTACTTTTGCCCGCTGGCACCTTTGCTGTGGCAGCAAAAGCTGGACGTTTGTCTTTTTTGCTCCGGCGGTTGCCGAAAGCAAAACCAGGTGCTTTTGAGGATGGAGTCCACAGGAAAGCAGAGAGGGCCAAATCGTCTGTGGCTTTTGAAGAGGTTCCAGGAGGCAATGAGGACCAGCATTACTTTTCCCCGCTGGCACCTTTGCTGTGGCAGCAAAAGCTGGACGTTTGTCTTTTTTGCTCCGGAGGCTGCCGAAAGCGAAAACAGGTGCTTTTGAGGATGGAGTCCGCAGGAAAGCAGAGAGGGCCAAATTGTCTGGGGCATTTGAAAGGGTTCCAGGAGGCACTGAGAACCAGCATTACTTTTCCCCGCTGGCACCTTTGCTGTGGCAGCAAAAGCTGGACGTTTGTCTTTTTTGCTCCTGAGGATGCCGAAAGCGAAAACAGGTGCTTTTGAGGATGGAGTCCGCAGGAAAGCAGAGAGGGCCAAATTGTCTGGGGCATTTGACAGAGTTCCAGGAGGCAGTGAGAACCAGCATTACTTTTCCCGGCTGGCACCTTTGCTGTGGCAGCATAAGCTGGACGTTTGTCTTTTTTGCTCCTGAGGATGCCGAAAGCGAAAACAGGTGCTTTTGAGGATGGAGTCCACAGGAAAGCAGAGAGGGCCAAATTGTCTGTGGCATTTGAAGAGGTTCCAGGAGGCAATGAGGACCAGCATTACTTTTGCCCGCTGGCACCTTTGCTGTGGCAGCAAAACCTGGACGTTTGTCTTTTTTGCTCCGGAGGTTGCCGAAAGCGAAAACAGGTGCTTTTGAGGATGGAGTCCGCAGGAAAGCAGAGAGGGCCAAATTGTCTGGGGCATTTGAAAGGGTTCCAGGAGGCAGTGAGAACCAGCATTACTTTTCCCCGCTGGCACCTTTGCTGTGGCAGCAAAACCTGGACGTTTGTCTTTTTTGCTCCTGAGGTTGCCGACAGCAAAAACATGTGCTTTTGAGGATGGAGTCCACAGGAAAGCAGAGAGGGCCAAATTGTCTGTGGCTTTTGAAGAGGTTCCAGGAGGCAATGAGGACCAGCATTACTTTTCCCCGCTGGCACCTTTGCTGTGGCAGCAAAACCGGGACGTTTGTCTTTTTTGCTCTGGAGGCTGCCGAAAGCGAAAATAGGTGCTTTTGAGGATGGAGTCCGCAGGAAAGCAGAGAGGGCCAAATTGTCTGTGGCATTTGAAAGGGTTCCAGGAGGCAGTGAGAACCAGCATTACTTTTCCCCGCTGGCACCTTTGCTGTGGCAGCAAAACCGGGACGTTTGTCTTTTTTGCTCCGGAGGCTGCCGAAAGCGAAAACAGGTGCTTTTGAGGATGGAGTCCGCAGGAAAGCAGAGAGGGCCAAATTGTCTGGTGCATTTGAAAGAGTTCCAGGAGGCAGTGAGAACCAGCATTACTTTTCCCCGCTGGCACCTTTGCTGTGGCAGCAAAAGCTGGACGTTTTTCTTTTTTGCTCTGGAGGCTGCCGAAAGCGAAAACAGGTGCTTTTGAGGATGGAGTCCGCAGGAAAGCAGAGAGGGCCAAATTGTCTGTGGAATTTGAAAGAGTTCCAGGAGGTAGTGAGAACCAGCATTACTTTTCCCGGCTGGCACCTTTGCTGTGGCAGCATAAGCTGGACGTTTTTCTTTTTTGCTCCTGAGGATGCCGAAAGCGAAAACAGGTGCTTTTGAGGATGGAGTCCGCAGGAAAGCAGAGAGGGCAAAATTGTCTGTGGCATTTGAAGAGGTTCCAGGAGGCAATGAGGACCAGCATCACTTTTCCCCGCTGGCACCTTTGCTGTGGCAGCAAAACCTGGACGTTTGTCTTTTTTGCTCCGGAGGTTGCCGAAAGCGAAAACAGGTGCTTTTGAGGATGGAGTCCGCAGGAAAGCAGAGAGGGCCAAATTGTCTGTGGCATTTGAAGAGGTTCCAGGACGCAGTGAGAACCAGCATTACTTTTCCCCGCTGGCACCTTTGCTGTGGCAGCAAAAGCTGGACGTTTTTCTTTTTTGCTCCGGAGGCTGCCGAAAGCGAAAACAGGTGCTTTTGAGGATGGAGTCCGCAGGAAAGCAGAGAGGGCCAAATTGTCTGGGGCATTTGAAAGGGTTCCAGGAGGCACTGAGAACGAGCATTACTTTTATCCGCTGGCACCTTTGCTGTGGCAGCAAAAGCTGGACGTTTGTGTTTTTTGCTCCTGAGGATGCCGAAAGCGAAAACAGGTGCTTTTGAGGATGGAGTCCGCAGGAAAGCAGAGAGGGCCAAATTGTCTGTGGCATTTGAAAGAGTTCCAGGAGGCAGTGAGAACCAGCATTACTTTTCCCGGCTGGCACCTTTGCTGTGGCAGCATAAGCTGGACGTTTGTCTTTTTTGCTCCTGAGGATGCCGAAAGCGAAAACAGGTTCTTTTGAGGATGGAGTCCACAGGAAAGCAGAGAGGGCCAAATTGTCTGTGGCATTTGAAGAGGTTCCAGGAGGCAATGAGGACCAGCATTACTTTTGCCCGCTGGCACCTTTGCTGTGGCAGCAAAAGCTGGACGTTTGTCTTTTTTGCTCCGGAGGCTGCCGAAAGCGAAAACAGGTGCTTTTGAGGATGGAGTCCGCAGGAAAGCAGAGAGGGCCAAATTGTCTGGGGCATTTGAAAGAGTTCCAGGAGGCAGTGAGAACCAGCATTACTTTTCCCCGCTGGCACCTTTGCTGTGGCAGCAAAAGCTGGACGTTTGTCTTTTTTGCTCTGGAGGCTGCCGAAAGCGAATACAGGTGCTTTTGAGGATGGAGTCCGCAGGAAAGCAGAGAGGGCCAAATTGTCTGGGGCATTTGAAAGGGTTCCAGGAGGCACTGAGAACCAGCATTACTTTTGCCCGCTGGCACCTTTGCTGTGGCAGCAAAAGCTGGACGTTTGTCTTTTTTGCTCCTGAGGATGACGAAAGCGAAAACAGGTGCTTTTGAGGATGGAGTCCGCAGGAAAGCAGAGAGGGCCAAATTGTCTGTGGAATTTGAAAGAGTTCCAGGAGGTAGTGAGAACCAGCATTACTTTTCCCGGCTGGCACCTTTGCTGTGGCAGCATAAGCTGGACGTTTGTCTTTTTTGCTCCGGCGGTTGCCGAAAGCAAAAACAGGTGCTTTTGAGGATGGAGTCCACAGGAAAGCAGAGAGGGCCAAATTGTCTGTGGCTTTTGAAGAGGTTCCAGGAGGCAATGAGGACCAGCATTACTTTTCCCCGCTGGCACCTTTGCTGTGGCAGCAAAAGCTGGACGTTTGTCTTTTTTGCTCCGGAGGCTGCCGAAAGCGAAAACAGGTGCTTTTGAGGATGGAGTCCGCAGGAAAGCAGAGAGGGCCAAATTGTCTGTGGCATTTGAAAGGGTTCCAGGAGGCACTGAGAACCAGCATTACTTTTCCCCGCTGGCACCTTTGCTGTGGCAGCAAAAGCTGGACGTTTGTCTTTTTTGCTCCTGAGGATGCCGAAAGCGAAAACAGGTGCTTTTGAGGATGGAGTCCACAGGAAAGCAGAGAGGGCCAAATTGTCTGTGGCATTTGAAGAGGTTCCAGGAGGCAATGAGGACCAGCATTACTTTTGCCCGCTGGCACCTTTGCTGTGGCAGCAAAACCTGGACGTTTTTCTTTTTTGCTCCGGAGGTTGCCGAAAGCGAAAACAGGTGCTTTTGAGGATGGAGTCCGCAGGAAAGCAGAGAGGGCCAAATTGTCTGGGGCATTTGAAAGGGTTCCAGGAGGCAGTGAGAACCAGCATTTTTTTTCCCCGCTGGCACCTTTGCTGTGGCAGCAAAACCTGGACGTTTGTCTTTTTTGCTCCTGAGGTTGCCGACAGCAAAAACATGTGCTTTTGAGGATGGAGTCCGCAGGAAAGCAGAGAGGGCCAAATTGTCTGTGGCTTTTGAAGAGGTTCCAGGAGGCAATGAGGACCAGCATTACTTTTCCCCGCTGGCACCTTTGCTGTGGCAGCAAAAGCTGGACGTTTGTCTTTTTTGCTCTGGAGGCTGCCGAAAGCGAAAATAGGTGCTTTTGAGGATGGAGTCCGCAGGAAAGCAGAGAGGGCCAAATTGTCTGGGGCATTTGAAAGGGTTCCAGGAGGCAGTGAGAACCAGCATTACTTTTCCCCGCTGGCACCTTTGCTGTGGCAGCAAAAGCTGGACGTTTGTCTTTTTTGCTCCTGAGGTTGCCGAAAGTGAAAACAGGTGCTTTTGAAGATGGAGTCTGCAGGAAAGCAGAGAGGGCCAAATTGTCTGGGGCATTTGAAAGGGTTCCAGGAGGCAGTGAGAACCAGCATTACTTTTCCCCGCTGGCACCTTTGCTGTGGCAGCAAAACCTGGACGTTTGTCTTTTTTGCTCCGGACGCTGCCGAAAGCGAAAACAGGTGCTTTTGAGGATGGAGTCCGCAGGAAAGCAGAGAGGGCCAAATTGTCTGGGGCATTTGAAAGAGTTCCAGGAGGCAGTGAGAACCAGCATTACTTTTCCCCACTGGCACCTTTGCTGTGGCAGCAAAAGCTGGACGTTTTTCTTTTTTGCTCTGGAGGCTGCCGAAAGCGAAAACAGGTGCTTTTGAGGATGGAGTCCGCAGGAAAGCAGAGAGGGCCAAATTGTCTGGGGCATTTGAAAGGGTTCCAGGAGGCAGTGAGAACCAGCATTACTTTTCCCCGCTGGCGCCTTTGCTGTGGCAGCAAAAGCTGGACGTTTGTCTTTTTTGCTCCTGAGGATGCCGAAAGCGAAAACAGGTGCTTTTGAGGATGGAGTCCGCAGGAAAGCAGAGAGGGCCAAATTGTCTGTGGAATTTGAAAGAGTTCCAGGAGTTAGTGAGAACCAGCATTACTTTTCCCGGCTGGCACCTTTGCTGTGGCAGCATAAGCTGGACGTTTTTTCTTTTTTGCTCCTGAGGATGCCGAAAGCGAAAACAGGTGCTTTTGAGGATGGAGTCCGCAGGAAAGCAGAGAGGGCAAAATTGTCTGTGGCATTTGAAGAGGTTCCAGGAGGCAATGAGGACCAGCATCACTTTTCTCCGCTGGCACCTTTGCTGTGGCAGCAAAACCTGGACGTTTGTCTTTTTTGCTCCGGAGGTTGCCGAAAGCGAAAACAGGTGCTTTTGAGGATGGAGTCCGCAGGAAAGCAGAGAGGGCCAAATTGTCTGTGGCATTTGAAGAGGTTCCAGGACGCAGTGAGAACCAGCATTACTTTTCCCCGCTGGCACCTTTGCTGTGGCAGCAAAAGCTGGACGTTTGTCTTTTTTGCTCCTGAGGATGCCGAAAGCGAAAACAGGTGCTTCTGAGGATGGAGTCCGCAGGAAAGCAGAGAGGGCCAAATTGTCTGGGGCATTTGAAAGGGTTCCAGGAGGCAGTGAGAACCAGCATTACTTTTCTCCGCTGGCACCTTTGCTGTGGCAGCAAAAGCTGGACGTTTGTCTTTTTTGCTCCTGAGGATGCCGAAAGCGAAAACAGGTGCTTTTGAGGATGGAGTCCGCAGGAAAGCAGAGAGGGCCAAATTGTCTGGGGCATTTGAAAGGGTTCCAGGAGGCACTGAGAACCAGCATTACTTTTCCCGGCTGGCACCTTTGCTGTGGCAGCATAAGCTGGACGTTTGTCTTTTTTGCTCCTGAGGATGCCAAAAGCGAAAACAGGTGCTTTTGAGGATGGAGTCCACAGGAAAGCAGAGAGGGCCAAATTGTCTGTGGCATTTGAAGAGGTTCCAGGACGCAGTGAGAACCAGCATTACTTTTGCCCGCTGGCACCTTTGCTGTGGCAGCAAAAGCTGGACGTTTGTCTTTTTTGCTCCTGAGGATGCCGAAAGTGAAAACAGGTGCTTTTGAGGATGGAGTCCGCAGGAAAGCAGAGAGGGCCAAATTGTCTGGGGCATTTGAAGGGGTTCCAGGAGGCAGTGAGAACCAGCATTACTTTTCCCCGCTGGCACCTTTGCTGTGGCAGCAAAAGCTGGACGTTTGTCTTTTTTGCTCTGGAGGCTGCCGAAAGCGAATACAGGTGCTTTTGAGGATGGAGTCCGCAGGAAAGCAGAGAGGGCCAAATTGTCTGGGGCATTTGAAAGAGTTCCAGGAGGCAGTGAGAACCAGCATCACTTTTCCCCGCTGGCACCTTTGCTGTGGCAGCAAAAGCTGGACGTTTGTCTTTTTTGCTCTGGAGGCTGCCGAAATTGAATACAGGTGCTTTTGAGGATGGAGTCCGCAGGAAAGCAGAGAGGGCCAAATTGTCTGGGGCATTTGAAAGGGTTCCAGGAGGCAGTGAGAACCAGCATTACTTTTGCCCGCTGGCACCTTTGCTGTGGCAGCAAAAGCTGGACGTTTGTCTTTTTTGCTCCGGAGGATGCCGAAAGCGAAAACAGGTGCTTTTGAGGATGGAGTCCGCAGGAAAGTAGAGAGGGCCAAATTGTCTGTGGCATTTGAAAGGGTTCCAGGAGGCAGTGAGGACCAGCATCACTTTTCCCCGCTGGCACCTTTGCTGTGGCAGCAAAAGCTGGACGTTTTTCTTTTTTGCTCCGGAGGTTGCCGAAAGCGAAAACAGGTGCTTTTGAGGATGGAGTCCGCAGGAAAGCAGAGAGGGCCAAATTGTCTGTGGCATTTGAAGAGGTTCCAGGAGGCAATGAGGACCAGCATCACTTTTCCCCGCTGGCACCTTTGCTGTGGCAGCAAAACCTGGACGTTTGTCTTTTTTGCTCCGGAGGTTGCCGAAAGCGAAAACAGGTGCTTTTGAGGATGGAGTCCGCAGGAAAGCAGAGAGGGCCAAATTGTCTGGGGCATTTGAAAGGGTTCCAGGAGGCACTGAGAACCAGCATTACTTTTGCCCGCTGGCACCTTTGCTGTGGCAGCAAAACCTGGACGTTTATCTTTTTTGCTCCGGAGGCTGCCGAAAGCGAAAACAGGTGCTTTTGAGGATGGAGTCCACAGGAAAGCAGAGAGGGCCAAATTGTCTGTGGCATTTGAAGAGGTTCCAGGAGGCAATGAGGACCAGCATCACTTTTCCCCGCTGGCACCTTTGCTGTGGCAGCAAAACCTGGACGTTTGTCTTTTTTGCTCCGGAGGTTGCCGAAAGCGAAAACAGGTGCTTTTGAGGATGGAGTCCGCAGGAAAGCAGAGAGGGCCAAATTGTCTGGGGCATTTGAAAGGGTTCCAGGAGGCAGTGAGAACCAGCATTACTTTTCCCCGCTGGCACCTTTGCTGTGGCAGCAAAACCTGGACGTTTGTCTTTTTTGCTCCTGAGGTTGCCGAAAGCAAAAACAGGTGCTTTTGAGGATGGAGTCCACAGGAAAGCAGAGAGGGCCAAATTGTCTGTGGCTTTTGAAGAGGTTCCAGGAGGCAATGAGGACCAGCATTACTTTTCCCCTGCTGGCACCTTTGCTGTGGCAGCAAAAGCTGGACGTTTGTCTTTTTTGCTCCGGAGGCTGCCAAAAGCGAAAACAGGTGCTTTTGAGGATGGAGTCCACAGGAAAGCAGAGAGGGCCAAATTGTCTGTGGCATTTGAAGAGGTTCCAGGAGGCAATGAGGACCAGCATTACTTTTCCCCGCTGGCACCTTTGCTGTGGCAGCAAAACCTGGACGTTTGTCTTTTTTGCTCTGGAGGCTGCCGAAAGCGAAAACAGGTGCTTTTGAGGATGGAGTCCGCAGGAAAGCAGAGAGGGCCAAATTGTCTGGGGCATTTGAAAGAGTTCCAGGAGGCAGTGAGAACCAGCATTACTTTTCCCCGCTGGCACCTTTGCTGTGGCAGCAAAAGCTGGACGTTTGTCTTTTTTGCTCTGGAGGCTGCCGAAAGCGAATACAGGTGCTTTTGAGGATGGAGTCCGCAGGAAAGCAGAGAGGGCCAAATTGTCTGGGGCATTTGAAAGGGTTCCAGGAGGCAGTGAGAACCAGCATTACTTTTGCCCGCTGGCACCTTTGCTGTGGCAGCAAAAGCTGGACGTTTGTCTTTTTTGCTCCGGAGGATGCCGAAAGCGAAAACAGGTGCTTTTGAGGATGGAGTCCGCAGGAAAGTAGAGAGGGCCAAATTGTCTGTGGCATTTGAAAGGGTTCCAGGAGGCAGTGAGGACCAGCATCACTTTTCCCCGCTGGCACCTTTGCTGTGGCAGCAAAAGCTGGACGTTTGTCTTTTTTGCTCCTGAGGTTGCCGAAAGCGAAAACAGGTGCTTTTGAGGATGGAGTCCACAGGAAAGCAGAGAGGGCCAAATTGTCTGTGGCATTTGAAGAGGTTCCAGGAGGCAATGAGGACCAGCATCACTTTTCCCCGCTGGCACCTTTGCTGTGGCAGCAAAAGCTGGACGTTTGTCTTTTTTGCTCCGGAGGTTGCCGAAAGCGAAAACAGGTGCTTTTGAGGATGGAGTCCGCAGGAAAGCAGAGAGGGCCAAATTGTCTGGGGCATTTGAAAGGGTTCCAGGAGGCAGTGAGAACCAGCATTACTTTTGCCCGCTGGCACCTTTGCTGTGGCAGCAAAACCTGGACGTTTGTCTTTTTTGCTCCGGAGGCTGCCGAAAGCGAAAACAGGTGCTTTTGAGGATGGAGTCCACAGGAAAGCAGAGAGGGCCAAATTGTCTGTGGCATTTGAAGAGGTTCCAGGAGGCAATGAGGACCAGCATCACTTTTGCCCGCTGGCACCTTTGCTGTGGCAGCAAAACCTGGACGTTTGTCTTTTTTGCTCCGGAGGTTGCCGAAAGCGAAAACAGGTGCTTTTGAGGATGGAGTCCGCAGGAAAGCAGAGAGGGCCAAATTGTCTGGGGCATTTGAAAGGGTTCCAGGAGGCAGTGAGAACCAGCATTACTTTTGCCCGCTGGCACCTTTGCTGTGGCAGCAAAACCTGGACGTTTGTCTTTTTTGCTCCTGAGGTTGCCGAAAGCAAAAACAGGTGCTTTTGAGGATGGAGTCCACAGGAAAGCAGAGAGGGCCAAATTGTCTGTGGCTTTTGAAGAGGTTCCAGGAGGCAATGAGGACCAGCATTACTTTTCCCCTGCTGGCACCTTTGCTGTGGCAGCAAAAGCTGGACGTTTGTCTTTTTTGCTCCGGAGGCTGCCGAAAGCGAAAACAGGTGCTTTTGAGGATGGAGTCCGCAGGAAAGCAGAGAGGGCCAAATTGTCTGGGGCATTTGAAAGGGTTCCAGGAGGCAGTGAGAACCAGCATTACTTTTCCCCGCTGGCACCTTTGCTGTGGCAGCAAAAGCTGGACGTTTGTCTTTTTTGCTCCTGAGGATGCCGAAAGTGAAAACAGGTGCTTTTGAGGATGGAGTCCGCAGGAAAGCAGAGAGGGCCAAATTGTCTGGGGCATTTGAAAGGGTTCCAGGAGGCAGTGAGAACCAGCATTACTTTTCCCCGCTGGCACCTTTGCTGTGGCAGCAAAAGCTGGACGTTTGTCTTTTTTGCTCCGGAGGCTGCCGAAAGCGAAAACAGGTGCTTTTGAGGATGGAGTCCGCAGGAAAGCAGAGAGGGCCAAATTGTCTGGGGCATTTGAAAGAGTTCCAGGAGGCAGTGAGAACCAGCATTACTTTTCCCCACTGGCACCTTTGCTGTGGCAGCAAAAGCTGGACGTTTTTCTTTTTTGCTCTGGAGGCTGCCGAAAGCGAAAACAGGTGCTTTTGAGGATGGAGTCCGCAGGAAAGCAGAGAGGGCCAAATTGTCTGGGGCATTTGAAAGGGTTCCAGGAGGCACTGAGAACCAGCATTACTTTTCCCCGCTGGCACCTTTGCTGTGGCAGCAAAACCTGGACGTTTGTCTTTTTTGCTCCGGAGGTTGCCGAAAGCAAAAACAGGTGCTTTTGAGGATGGAGTCCACAGGAAAGCAGAGAGGGCCAAATTGTCTGGGGCATTTGAAGAGGTTCCAGGAGGCAATGAGGACCAGCATTACTTTTCCCCGCTGGCACCTTTGCTGTGGCAGCAAAAGCTGGACGTTTGTCTTTTTTGCTCTGGAGGATGCCGAAAGCGAAAACAGGTGCTTTTGAGGATGGAGTCCGCAGGAAAGCAGAGAGGGCCAAATTGTCTGGGGCATTTGAAAGGGTTCCAGGAGGCAGTGAGAACCAGCATTACTTTTCCCCGCTGGCACCTTTGCTGTGGCAGCAAAAGCTGGACGTTTGTCTTTTTTGCTCCTGAGGATGCCGAAAGTGAAAACAGGTGCTTTTGAGGATGGAGTCCGCAGGAAAGCAGAGAGGGCCAAATTGTCTGGGGCATTTGAAGGGGTTCCAGGAGGCAGTGAGAACCAGCATTACTTTTCCCCGCTGGCACCTTTGCTGTGGCAGCAAAACCGGGATGTTTGTCTTTTTTGCTCCGGAGGCTGCCGAAAGCGAAAACAGGTGCTTTTGAGGATGGAGTCCGCAGGAAAGCAGAGAGGGCCAAATTGTCTGGGGCATTTGAAAGAGTTCCAGGAGGCAGTGAGAACCAGCATTACTTTATCCCGCTGGCACCTTTGCTGTGGCAGCAAAACCTGGACGTTTGTCTTTTTTGCTCCGGAGGCTGCCGAAAGCGAAAACAGGTGCTTTTGAGGATGGAGTCCGCAGGAAAGCAGAGAGGGCCAAATTGTCTGGGGCATTTGAAAGAGTTCCAGGAGGCAGTGAGAACCAGCATTACTTTTCCCCGCTGGCACCTTTGCTGTGGCAGCAAAAGCTGGACGTTTGTCTTTTTTGCTCTGGAGGCTGCCGAAAGCGAATACACGTGCTTTTGAGGATGGAGTCCGCAGGAAAGCAGAGAGGGCCAAATTGTCTGGGGCATTTGAAAGGGTTCCAGGAGGCAGTGAGAACCAGCATTACTTTTGCCCGCTGGCACCTTTGCTGTGGCAGCAAAAGCTGGACGTTTGTCTTTTTTGCTCCGGAGGATGCCGAAAGCGAAAACAGGTGCTTTTGAGGATGGAGTCCGCAGGAAAGTAGAGAGGGCCAAATTGTCTGTGGCATTTGAAAGGGTTCCAGGAGGCAGTGAGGACCAGCATCACTTTTCCCCGCTGGCACCTTTGCTGTGGCAGCAAAAGCTGGACGTTTGTCTTTTTTGCTCCTGAGGTTGCCGAAAGCGAAAACAGGTGCTTTTGAGGATGGAGTCCGCAGGAAAGCAGAGAGGGCCAAATTGTCTGTGGCATTTGAAGAGGTTCCAGGAGGCAATGAGGACCAGCATCACTTTTCCCCGCTGGCACCTTTGCTGTGGCAGCAAAAGCTGGACGTTTGTCTTTTTTGCTCCGGAGGTTGCCGAAAGCGAAAACAGGTGCTTTTGAAGATGGAGTCCGCAGGAAAGCAGAGAGGGCCAAATTGTCTGGGGCATTTGAAAGGGTTCCAGGAGGCAGTGAGAACCAGCATTACTTTTGCCCGCTGGCACCTTTGCTGTGGCAGCAAAAGCTGGACGTTTGTCTTTTTTGCTCCTGAGGATGCCGAAAGCGAAAACAGGTGCTTTTGAGGATGGAGTCCACAGGAAAGCAGAGAGGGCCAAATTGTCTGTGGCATTTGAAGAGGTTCCAGGAGGCAATGAGGACCAGCATCACTTTTCCCCGCTGGCACCTTTGCTGTGGCAGCAAAAGCTGGACGTTTGTCTTTTTTGCTCCTGAGGTTGCCGAAAGCAAAAACAGGTGCTTTTGAGGATGGAGTCCACAGGAAAGCAGAGAGGGCCAAATTGTCTGTGGCTTTTGAAGAGGTTCCAGGAGGCAATGAGGACCAGCATTACTTTTCCCCTGCTGGCACCTTTGCTGTGGCAGCAAAAGCTGGACGTTTGTCTTTTTTGCTCCGGAGGCTGCCGAAATCGAAAATAGGTGCTTTTGAGGATGGAGTCCGCAGGAAAGCAGAGAGGGCCAAATTGTCTGGGGCATTTGAAAGGGTTCCAGGAGGCAGTGAGAACCAGCATTACTTTTCCCCGCTGGCACCTTTGCTGTGGCAGCAAAAGCTGGACGTTTGTCTTTTTTGCTCCTGAGGATGCCGAAAGTGAAAACAGGTGCTTTTGAGGATGGAGTCCGCAGGAAAGCAGAGAGGGCCAAATTGTCTGGGGCATTTGAAAGGGTTCCAGGAGGCAGTGAGAACCAGCATTACTTTTCCCCGCTGGCACCTTTGCTGTGGCAGCAAAAGCTGGACGTTTGTCTTTTTTGCTCCGGAGGCTGCCGAAAGCGAAAACAGGTGCTTTTGAGGATGGAGTCCGCAGGAAAGCAGAGAGGGCCAAATTGTCTGGGGCATTTGAAAGAGTTCCAGGAGGCAGTGAGAACCAGCATTACTTTTCCCCACTGGCACCTTTGCTGTGGCAGCAAAAGCTGGACGTTTGTCTTTTTTGCTCTGGAGGCTGCCGAAAGCGAAAACAGGTGCTTTTGAGGATGGAGTCCGCAGGAAAGCAGAGAGGGCCAAATTGTCTGGGGCATTTGAAGAGGTTCCAGGAGGCAATGAGGACCAGCATTACTTTTCCCCGCTGGCACCTTTGCTGTGGCAGCAAAAGCTGGACGTTTGTCTTTTTTGCTCCTGAGGATGCCGAAAGTGAAAACAGGTGCTTTTGAGGATGGAGTCCGCAGGAAAGCAGAGAGGGCCAAATTGTCTGGGGCATTTGAAGGGGTTCCAGGAGGCAGTGAGAACCAGCATTACTTTTCCCCGCTGGCACCTTTGCTGTGGCAGCAAAACCGGGATGTTTGTCTTTTTTGCTCCGGAGGCTGCCGAAAGCGAAAACAGGTGCTTTTGAGGATGGAGTCCGCAGGAAAGCAGAGAGGGCCAAATTGTCTGGGGCATTTGAAAGAGTTCCAGGAGGCAGTGAGAACCAGCATTACTTTTCCCCGCTGGCACCTTTGCTGTGGCAGCAAAAGCTGGACGTTTGTCTTTTTTGCTCCTGAGGATGCCGAAAGCGAAAACAGGTACTTTTGAGGATGGAGTCCGCAGGAAAGCAGAGAGGGCCAAATTGTCTGTGGCATTTGAAGAGGTTCCAGGAGGCAATGAGGACCAGCATTACTTTTCCCCGCTGGCACCTTTGCTGTGGCAGCAAAACCTGGACGTTTGTCTTTTTTGCTCCGGAGGCTGCCGAAAGCGAAAACAGGTGCTTTTGAGGATGGAGTCCAAAGGAAAGCAGAGAGGGCCAAATAGTCTGGGGCATTTGAAAGGGTTCCAGGAGGCAGTGAGAACCGGCATTACTTTTCCCGGCTGGCACCTTTGCTGTGGCAGCAAAAGCTGGACGTTTGTCTTTTTTGCTCCGGAGGTTGCCGAAAGCGAAAACAGGTGCTTTTGAGGATGGAGTCCGCAGGAAAGCAGAGAGGGCCAAATTGTCTGGGGCATTTGAAAGGGTTCCAGGAGGCAGTGAGAACCAGCATTACTTTTCCCCGCTGGCACCTTTGCTGTGGCAGCAAAAGCTGGACGTTTGTCTTTTTTGCTCCGGAGGCTGCCGAAAGCGAAAACAGGTGCTTTTGAGGATGGAGTCCGCAGGAAAGCAGAGAGGGCCAAATTGTCTGGGGCATTTGAAAGAGTTCCAGGAGGCAGTGAGAACCAGCATTACTTTTCCCCACTGGCACCTTTGCTGTGGCAGCAAAAGCTGGACGTTTGTCTTTTTTGCTCTGGAGGCTGCCGAAAGCGAAAACAGGTGCTTTTGAGGATGGAGTCCGCAGGAAAGCAGAGAGGGCCAAATTGTCTGGGGCATTTGAAGAGGTTCCAGGAGGCAATGAGGACCAGCATTACTTTTCCCCGCTGGCACCTTTGCTGTGGCAGCAAAAGCTGGACGTTTGTCTTTTTTGCTCCTGAGGATGCCGAAAGTGAAAACAGGTGCTTTTGAGGATGGAGTCCGCAGGAAAGCAGAGAGGGCCAAATTGTCTGGGGCATTTGAAGGGGTTCCAGGAGGCAGTGAGAACCAGCATTACTTTTCCCCGCTGGCACCTTTGCTGTGGCAGCAAAACCGGGATGTTTGTCTTTTTTGCTCCGGAGGCTGCCGAAAGCGAAAACAGGTGCTTTTGAGGTTGGAGTCCGCAGGAAAGCAGAGAGGGCCAAATTGTCTGTGGCATTTGAAGAGGTTCCAGGACGCAGTGAGAACCAGCATTACTTTTCCCCGCTGGCACCTTTGCTGTGGCAGCAAAAGCTGGACGTTTGTCTTTTTTGCTCCGGAGGTTGCCGAAAGCGAAAACAGGTGCTTTTGAGGATGGAGTCCGCAGGAAAGCAGAGAGGGCCAAATTGTCTGGGGCATTTGAAAGGGTTCCAGGAGGCAGTGAGAACCAGCATTACTTTTGCCCGCTGGCACCTTTGCTGTGGCAGCAAAACCTGGACGTTTGTCTTTTTTGCTCCGGAGGCTGCCGAAAGCGAAAACAGGTGCTTTTGAGGATGGAGTCCACAGGAAAGCAGAGAGGGCCAAATTGTCTGTGGCATTTGAAGAGGTTCCAGGAGGCAATGAGGACCAGCATCACTTTTCCCCGCTGGCACCTTTGCTGTGGCAGCAAAAGCTGGACGTTTGTCTTTTTTGCTCCGGAGGTTGCCGAAAGCGAAAACAGGTGCTTTTGAGGATGGAGTCCGCAGGAAAGCAGAGAGGGCCAAATTGTCTGGGGCATTTGAAAGGGTTCCAGGAGGCAGTGAGAACCAGCATTACTTTTCCCCGCTGGCACCTTTGCTGTGGCAGCAAAACCTGGACGTTTGTCTTTTTTGCTCCTGAGGTTGCCGAAAGCAAAAACAGGTGCTTTTGAGGATGGAGTCCACAGGAAAGCAGAGAGGGCCAAATTGTCTGTGGCTTTTGAAGAGGTTCCAGGAGGCAATGAGGACCAGCATTACTTTTCCCCTGCTGGCACCTTTGCTGTGGCAGCAAAAGCTGGACGTTTGTCTTTTTTGCTCCGGAGGCTGCCGAAATCGAAAATAGGTGCTTTTGAGGATGGAGTCCGCAGGAAAGCAGAGAGGGCCAAATTGTCTGGGGCATTTGAAAGGGTTCCAGGAGGCAGTGAGAACCAGCATTACTTTTCCCCGCTGGCACCTTTGCTGTGGCAGCAAAAGCTGGACGTTTGTCTTTTTTGCTCCTGAGGATGCCGAAAGTGAAAACAGGTGCTTTTGAGGATGGAGTCCGCAGGAAAGCAGAGAGGGCCAAATTGTCTGGGGCATTTGAAAGGGTTCCAGGAGGCAGTGAGAACCAGCATTACTTTTCCCCGCTGGCACCTTTGCTGTGGCAGCAAAAGCTGGACGTTTGTCTTTTTTGCTCCGGAGGCTGCCGAAAGCGAAAACAGGTGCTTTTGAGGATGGAGTCCGCAGGAAAGCAGAGAGGGCCAAATTGTCTGGGGCATTTGAAAGAGTTCCAGGAGGCAGTGAGAACCAGCATTACTTTTGCCCGCTGGTACCTTTGCTGTGGCAGCAAAACCTGGACGTTTGTCTTTTTTGCTCCTGAGGTTGCCGAAAGCAAAAACAGGTGCTTTTGAGGATGGAGTCCACAGGAAAGCAGAGAGGGCCAAATTGTCTGTGGCTTTCGAAGAGGTTCCAGGAGGCAATGAGGACCAGCATTACTTTTCCCCTGCTGGCACCTTTGCTGTGGCAGCAAAAGCTGGACGTTTGTCTTTTTTGCTCCGGAGGCTGCCAAAAGCGAAAACAGGTGCTTTTGAGGATGGAGTCCACAGGAAAGCAGAGAGGGCCAAATTGTCTGTGGCATTTGAAGAGGTTCCAGGAGGCAATGAGGACCAGC